>NW_026858578.1:0-23114 GCF_026571515.1 Ruditapes philippinarum
CAAAACAAATAAGGAAACAGAAATCACTTTATTTCATATTTGCACTAAATACGACATAATAATTATATTTTGTTAAAATATACATTACGTATATGTACATGTATATATTTTAACCTATGATGCATAGTTTTATACATACTTGAAACAATTATGATTTTTCGTACATCATATTTTGACTACATTTTTTAAAATTTTAACCAATATATAACACATAGAAGAAAATTCATTAAGGTACTTAAATAAAATATTATATCAAAATAAATTGAGAAATATACAGTATATATCAAATGAATTTTTTATAATTAATATGTATCATTTGTAATATTGACATCTTGAAAAAACATTTTATCAAGTATTTCTCGACCTCGACTGTAATATCACCAACGGCAAATTTGACACTTCATTGTTTTCCCTTCTTTATTCTAACTGGTCAGCAGTTTCCGATAATCCTTCTTTGTTTAACTGGTCAGCAGTTTCCTATATATTCTATATCGTCAGCTAATTCGTCAGCAGTTTAGTGCGACCCTTCCATGATCGCACCGTTTGTCGGCGAGTTAGTAAATTCTGACCAAGCACCGGTAGACGCACGACAATGCGATACGATATTATTCCAAATGTCGCTTCGCATTGTCGAGTGTCGCTTCGCGTTGTCGAGTATCGCTTCGCGTTGTCGAGTGTCGCTTCGCATTGTCGAGTGTCGCTTCGCAATGTTGAGCGTCGCGGTGTAAAAATCATAAAAATAACGCGACATTTACTCGACATTTTAAAAATGTCGCTTCGCGATGTCGAGTGTCACTTCGCATTGTCGAGCGTCGTATCGCATTGTCGCGTTGTCGTTTCGCATTGTCGAGTGTCGTGGTATGCACTTCTACCGACCTCGACACTCGACAATGCGAAGTGACAATGCGACAACGCGAAGTGACATCGCGACAACGCGAAGTGACATCGCGACAACGCGAAGCGATGCTCGATAATGCGAAGCGACACTCGACAACGCGAAGCGACATTTCTTAAATGTCGCCCTTTTTTACCGCGACATTTCTAGGCGACAGTGCGACATATCGTTTGACACTGTCGAGCGTCGCTTCGCATTGTCGCATATCGCTTCGCGTTGTCGAGCGTCGCTTCGCATTGTCGCGATGTCACTTCGCATTGTCGTGTGTCTACCCTTAGACGCGACGGACGACATTCTAAATGGCACGATAAGGACACCGTAGGATTGCTATAGTTACAAAAAATATAAAGATAATGAAATTGGATACATTACCGCCATCCTAAAAATGTGAACATTTGTTCCCTACAACGTCACTTTTCTAAAAATGCATGAAATAATTTCTTCCTGGTTATTTGCGACAAGATCTCTTTTGACAATTTATTTCAAGAATTTCAATAAGAAAATTGTTTAAGTCTCAGTAATATGAAATAAAAGAAAACAGTTTTATCATAAATGCCTTTTCTCCTTTTATCAATGTTTATGTTAAATAACAACATTACCTAAAAAGATATGTGATGTTTAAGAAAATATCAACAATGTTATTGATAAACTAAATGATGTTTTACATTTTTACAAACTCACGGTATGGAATCACGTATTTTTTTTTATTTTGAAAATGTAAATATAAGGCATGTTGAATGTTGACTGGTCATTTTGTTTTCTAGTACACGTGAGAAAAAGGATAAAGGTAACGAACACATGTACTTTTATTGTTGATAACTCCCACGCAAACAATATCTGAACAACGTGATTCCCTACTGATAATGTAATTCAGTGCCCACTTGTGTGACGGCGTTACACTAGCTAAAACTTATATTGATTACTGTATATGCTTACTTATTTGTTTCGATATTTTGCCCTTTGCTTTAAACTTTAATGCATTAATGAATAATGACAGTCCGGTAATAATACTGTATATAATTATAATAATATAGAATGTAAGGGCAATCTTAAGAGTGTTTATATAATAATAGGGCTATTGTTAAGAAAATCGTCTTTGAATGTCATTTTCATAGCAGTGTCAACAAAAAAGATAAATAATAGCTATTGTCCAACCTTTTAAAAAGAATTTAATGAATTTTCCTCTCTTATTTTCTTTTTAATGATATGCCGAAAGAGTTTATTTGAAACAATGTCGCGGGTCTTGTTGTTTTGTTCAATAACGGTTATCTACGGTGGCACAGAGGATACATGTGTTTTTGTGTGTGTGTGTGTGTGCTTTTATTTATTTATCTCATGTGCAGAAGTTACTCTGTAGTAACATGGTGTCGTAACAAATGTTTCAGCATTTAGTATACGTTTGCCACATTTAAAATTGACTTGTGAGACGATAACTACGGTGGCACAGAGGTGACATGTGTGTCTTTATTTATTTATCTCGTGCGCACGAGATACTGTGTCGTTGCCACAAATCATTAAGTCGTGGGCACGAGATAATTAATTCGTGGCATGAGGTACAATGTCTTGGCCACGAGTTACTTAGTCGTGGGAACGACTTAATTATCTCATGTGCACGACTTGTTAACTCGTGGCCAGGACATAGTATCTCGTGGCAAAGACATAGTAACTCGCGCCCACGACTTAATTATCTCGTTCCCATGACTTAGTATCTCTTGGCCATGACATAGTATGTCGTTCCCATGACTAAGTAGCTCGTTGCCGCGACATAGTGTCTCGTGCGCACGAGATAAATAAAACACACATGTTACCTCTGTGCCTACCTAATACGCTGATATTCAACGATGTTTCTTTTTATGCTTATTTTTGTAAACGCATTTTTAATTTATAAAGTTCCCCTTTGAACAAATGCTCTATATCAGAATAAAATCAATGTTCGTTACTATGTCGTTACAAAAGGATTTGTGAAAAAAATACAAATGAGATTGTTGAAAGTATAAAATAAGACGTATACGTAAAGAGAATAATTTTGAATAACATTTAAAGGAGGAGATCACGTTATTGAAATAGCAAAATTATGTAAATATGTGCTGAGAACCAATCATTTGGATTATATTACAAACCTTCACTTCGTTTCTTGTTTGTTTGTTTGTTTTTGTTTTTTATCAGGAATAATCACATATAACAATCTAGATCACTTTTTGACCTGCCACTTTTTAAGTGTAAAAATGTTTCATTTCCTTCAGACCAGCAATATCTAGACCAGGTACCTGTTCAAGTAGCACAGCATATCCAAACCACTATAGATGTGTTTTGACATCAGAAAATTCTTTAGCCGATAGAGAATATACACACAATGTACATTCTTCATGGAATAATCAATCATCACGAAATCTGATCCTTTAACAGGGTCTTTAAAAATTGGTGTTCAAATATGACACATAAAAAATATGCTTTCCTAAATTTTGAACTTCAATACGAGAATAGGTATTATACTTATAGTCATAAAAGGGTAGATCAGCACGGAAGGGAGCGAAAGACAATACCTAGCCACATAAGACCATCGGAGTGCAACAACAAAAACAAGTGTACAAACTTTTCAAGGCCAGATAATCAAGTTTAATCTTAACCACACTATAGATGAAATTATTCAATCATGAACTTTGGTCAGAAACGGACGAGAATATTTGTACCAGAAACTTATGCCTGTAATAAGTAGATATTGCATTTCACATTTCTATTCATAAACGATTAATAAACTGAAAGAAAAACGCAAATAAGATTTAAAACGTGTAATGCATCGTAAAAATGACCCTTTTCAAGACAGCGTGATTGCGATGTTGCAGGAATGGTATCCACTTACACAAGTAAAAATTACTTCTTCTAATAGTAAAATATACTTATTAAATTGATGCTTTGAAATTGTACCATAGAATTGTCACCGAGCCGTTAGGCGAGGGTTATATTGCAAATAGCCGTTTATATACGGCCATATAACCTGTCAACAATCTTTATAACGAATTTATGATACAGCAAGCATCATTTTGTGGAGAAAAAGTAAGATATCGAAAGCAGCCGTGTATATAAATCTATATAAACGTCACGATTATCCAATAAAAAGCGACGTTACAAACGTGCAGTATTATAATTATTACTGTATGTGCTTACTTATTTGTTTAGATATTTTGCCCTTTGCTTTAAACTTTAATGCATTAATGAATAACGACAGTCTAACAATACTATATATAATTATAATAATATATAATGTAAGGGCATCTTAAGAGTGTTTATATTATCGTAGGGCTATTGTAAAGAGAATTATCTTTAAATGTTATTTCCATAGAAGTGTCATCACAAAAGTTGAATAATAGCTATTGTCCAACCTTTTAAAAAGAATTTAATGAATTTTCCTCTCTTTTTTTTCTTTTTGATGATATGCCGAAAGAGTTTATTTGAAACAATGTCGCGGGTCTTGATGTTTTGTTCAATACCGGTTATCTACGGTGGCACAGAGGATACATGTGTGTGTGTGTGTGTGCTTTTATTTATTTCGAGTGCAGGAGTTACTCTGTAGTAACATGATGTCGTAACAAATGTTTCAGCATTTAGTATACGTTTGCCGCATAAAATTGACTAGTGAGACGATAACTACGGTGGCACAGAGGTGACATGTGTGTCTTTAATCAATTTATCTCGTGCGCACGAGATACTGTGTCGTTGCCACAAATCATTAAGTCGTGGGCACGAGATAATTAATTCGTGGCATGAGGTACAATATCTTGGCCACGAGTTACTAAGTCGTGGGAACGACTTAATTATCTCATGTGCACGACTTGTTAACTCGTGGCCAGGACATAGTATCTCGTGGCAAAGACATAGTAACTCGCGCCCACGACTTAATTATCTCGTTCCCATGACTTAGTATCTCTTGGCCATGACATAGTATGTCGTTCCCATGACTAAGTAGCTCGTTGCCGCGACATAGTGTCTCGTGCGCACGAGATAAATAAAACACACATGTTACCTCTGTGCCTACCTAATACGCTGATATTCAACGATGTTTCTTTTTATGCTTTTTTGTAAACGCATTTTTAATTTATAAAGTTCCCCTTTGAACAAATTCTCTATATCAGAATAAAATCAATGTTCGTTACTATATTGTTACAAAAGGATTTGTGGCAAAAATACAAATGAGATTGTTGAAAGTATAAAATAAGACGTATACGTAAAGAGAATAATTTTGAATGACATTTAAAGGAGGAGATCACGTTATTGAAATAGCAAAATTATGTAAATATGTGCTAAAAACCAATCATTTGGATTATATTACAAACCTTCATTTCGTTTCTTGTTTGTTTGTTTGTTTTTGTTTTTTATCAGGAATAATCACATATAACAATCTAGATCACTTTTTGACCTGCCACTTTTTAAGTGTAAAAATATTTCATTTCCTTCAGACCAGCAATATCTAGACCAGGTACCTGTTCAAGTAGCACAGCATATCCAAACCACTATAGATGTGTTTTGACATCAGAAAATTCCTTAGCCGATAGAGAATATACACACAATGTACATTCTTCATGGAATAATCAATCATCACGAAATCTGATCCTTTAACAGGGTCTTTAAAAATTGGTGTTCAAATATGACACATAAAAAATATGCTTTCCTAAATTTTGAACTTCAATACGAGAATAGGTATTATAGTCATAAAAGGGTAGATCAGCACGGAAGGGAGCGAAAGACAATACCTAGCCACATAAGACCATCGGAGTGCAACAACAAAAACAAGTGTACAAACTTTTCAAGGCCAGATAATCAAGTTTAATCTTAACCACACTATAGATGAAATTATTCAATCATGAACTTTGGTCAGAAACGGACGAGAATATTTGTACCAGAAACTTATGCCTGTAATAAGTAGATATTGCATTTCACATTTCTATTCATAAACGATTAATAAACTGAAAGAAAAACGCAAATAAGATTTAAAACGTGTAATGCATCGTAAAAATGACCCTTTTCAAGACAGCGTAATTGCGATGTTGCAGGAATGGTATCCACTTACACAAGTAAAAATTACTTCTTCTAATAGTAAAATATACTTATTAAATTGATGCTTTGAAATTGTACCATAGAATTGTCACCATCGTAGCGTCTTGTATTGTGGGCTAGGATAAAATTTGTTCACGGTACACCGCACGCTGCGTTCTGTGTATCTGTGTATTTATATCAATTAACGCATATTCTTTGTATTTGTACTCCTGCATGAGTGGTTTCTATGCAAGAATTATTGACATAACCATACCAGTATTTCAAATGAATTGTCAAATATTTACTTTGGTAAATCGACAAACTCTTAATCAGTGTAGTAAATTGACTGTTTATATAAATAATTTAAAACACTAAGCATGTTAAAGTTTATTAGTACTTATTTACAAAATTAAATTGGTCGCGCGGAGCTAATAAACTTTAACGTATACATAAACAATAAGAAAATTACTGTCGTGTTTAAAAGCATAAGATTTAATGTTTATTCACCGAGCTGATTTAACTTCCTCATATATGGGTACATTAATGAATAAATAAATGTTTAAAAAAAACTGGCTACTTTATTCAATTTATAAATATCGGAATATCAACATGGGAAGTTGATGTAAACAAAAATACAAGGAAGTTTTAAACGTTATAGACATATATGTATCTTAACTGTAATATTTAAATAATCATGAATGTTTTCATACTGATCATTGGAATATTTATTTCGTTGTCAAAAGGTAATTATTTTATTGTATTTTATTCATGGAACGTACTTGTTATGTTTCATGAAAGCTACATCATCTAAAAAATAAGTAAAACCCCCAATACAACTAGGAATGTACTTTATTATACTACTTTCTAAAAGATTTTTTTTTTTTGTAATTTATACATGAAATATATATATATATATATATATATATATATATATATATATATATATATATATATATATATATATATATATATATATATATATATATATATATATAATAGATATGGAATTATTTTGAAGTGAAGAAAGGGGATATTTATAAAATGATTATACTAAATGTTAGATGGTGTATTATTATTTTTTTTACTTGAATTTGGGGTATGTAATAATAAAGAAATTCATACATATGAGCACCGTCATGCGATTTGGGGTCTTAATGACATAATGCGCAAACGTCATAAATGACGTCAAAAGTCATACCGGAAGAAAAGTGCGAAATTACACATGTTAATCTAGAAGTTTTGTTTACGATTATTATCGACAGGTTACACGTATTTTCATGGCGTAAAATGGCCGAAGAGCTAGAGGTAAGTTTCTTTATTCGTATTTTTTTTAAACAAATCTATGTTATGTTTTGAAACTGATTTCATTTGAATGTAGAAATCTTAAAAATGTTTTGAAGGTCAGTTGGTAATTGAAAACGAAAGTAGAATACATGAATCCCTTTTCACATCTGTTGCCCTTTTCAACGATTAAAAGTTTATCATGGTTTAGGTATAGACTAGCATGAATGTTTCGACATTCATCTTTTTCTCTAGAGCTATGTTTATTTGTTATCTAATAAATTTAGAGAAAAACAATTATTTACGGCTTTGCGAGCCTAATCCTAGATGTCGTCTATAATTATGAATAAGATGTTCACAAAAACATGAACCCTTAAACTTTGTTATATGGATTGTACATGTACATTATACATGTGATAACTAATTTGTTAAATAGCTGCAATTATTGTGTAAACTAAAAACTGTCGTCTGGGACCGCGCTGTTTCAGTTTAAACACTGCTATTGTATAAATATAATATTTTTTCTTGAATGAATGTTAATGCCTCTGTAGCTAAACGGTTACGCCGTTCGCCTTGCGTGCGGGCGGTTGAGGTTCAAAACCTGCCGTACATTCATTTTTTTAGACATTTTTTATATTATATTCACATGCTGATTAAACAAATAGCAAGCAGTTTAACAGTAAAATATCAAATTTTAAGATTGTGCATTGAATTTTTCTATTCAATAATCATATATGTTTAATAAAAGAGGTAGGATTAGTATATCATTTGTGTTTTATTTTCAGGAACTAGAGAGCCTTTTATCGGAGCATTTTGGCAGAAACACCGTTGACTACACCCTGTAATATCCAGGAAGATGTTAGTAGCGACAGCGGTTCTGTCCAAGACATCAGGGAAAATAATATAGTGGAGAGCAGGGTGCGAGACTTCCTTTACCAGGATAGAGGCGCAAGTACTGGTGCAAATGGTTGTTCGGAAGACATTGAAAGGGATGAAGAGCTTGAATGGTCCGATGAAGATGAAGTCTGTGATGATTATGTTGAACCAGATTCTGACCGCAAGCAGTTACACTTTATAAATCTAGTAAATGTTGTTAGGTTAGCGTGTAGCGGAAAATTCACTGAAGATCAGATATATCAGTACCTACTTAATATGAAAGAGATGGAAAAAGAAACAAAAGGAAATTTACATTATGGTCTGATAAATGATGAAAGATCTACAGAAAAAACACAACGTGGTAAAAAACGTCAAAGAATGAGAAAAAGAAAAGTATACGTTTCATGGTAACTGAAGTTTGTAAAAAAGACATTTCTACTTTGTCATGGCATAGGGAAGAAAAACGCTAAGTAGCTTTAAGTAAGCAAGTTTTTTCAGGAAGGTATTGCTCCACGTATACATGGAAATACTGGCAGAAAAACCCCATAATGCTATAAACCTTTGACGACGTTACAAAAGAGTTATATACATTTTATAAGTAACTTTGCTGATGAAAGAGGAATACACCAAGCCCCCGCACCAAGGGGACGAGATGATATTCCGCCAATTTATTAACCGTCCGATACAACAAAGGTTCAGATGCACAAGGATTACTTATTACTTGTACTGAAGCCATTTCCACAAATCAAGCACGTCTCGCTTTCTATGTTCAAAACTCTCTGGTCCACGTGCACGCCTCACATCAGAATAGCAACACCAAGAAGATGACGTCTGTAGCTACGTGCGAGCGAATGAGAAAGATGATATCAGACGCAGTGTCAGAGGAAAGACAAGCTGGAGGCCTTAGCTATTATGCGACAACACATTCTTTTTAGCTCAAAGGGTGAGTACTAGTTTATTATACATTAAAAATATTAATTAAAACATGTGAATTATTAATGTAAAAAAATTGATTAACAAGATTAATAATTTAATGTTTATCTCCTTTTTCTTGATTTTTTAATTATGTTAAATGAAAGTATAACGTTTAAAAGCTATGGAATTTGATACTATTCCAGTAAACAGGAATGTTTGATAAACCTTTAGTTGTGAAATTGCTAAAAAAACTTTTTTACATTTAAAAAGGAGAGGGACCGTACAACACATGTTTAAGAAGAAGTGCTGAGGAAGACGAATAACTTTCATTTTACCTTTTGATTTTTGCCAAAAACGTGAGTTTGCCACATCACGCCAGACAAATGGGACCGTTGTATTTTTCTAAACATTGCGAAAAGTACAAATTTTTTTGGTTTCCGTATAGACGGTATCCCTAAGCAACTGAAATTTTTTGATTGGATGAAAACGAGAAAACAGTGGGAGAGGATGGATCCAAAAACACATGGCCCTGATGCAGTTATTTCCATGGTTGATTGGGCACTACAGGAAACATTGTGTCAGAGCGAGAAAAGTTTTTCAATCCATGCTGATAATTGTCCAGGTAAATTATACACATTCTATTCTGTTAAAAAGGCGCATTTATACTTCAGAAGAAATCATTATTTTCTTTTAATTGTTTAGAAATTTAAAACATATTTAATAATGCTAAAAATTTATATATTTAGAGCATGTTCAATGTTAAACAAACTAAAAAGTAGTGCAAAAGTGTACAGTGATGTGGTTGTAAAAGAAGCAAAATATTAAAAGAGTAGTTATTTTTTGACTTCCATACAAATACTAATTCTAATAGAGCAAAAGAAGTTAAAGATAGTTAATTTTTTATAGCAAATGAGTATTTTGTAGAAACTGGAAAACTTGAATTACCGACAAAAAGTTTTTTTTTTGAGAAATAAAGTTGATTAGCACAATCTGAGGCATAATATGGGCCTTTTAAAAATGTAACAGTACTGAAATAACTAACTTCTCTTATTATCATTACAACTTTTATATTGATATTTTTGGTTTTATAAGACTCTTTTTTTATATTCAAGCTTAGTTTGCATTTGAATTAAAATTCCATAAAAAATATAGTTAATTAATCTGCGCGATAAAAATAGATGTGTTTTAATTGTTATTAAATGAACAAAATATCCCCGATAATACTAAATTATATTCATTCTCGCTTTTATTAAACAAGCAGTGAATTTTCATTTCAGGCAGAACAAAAATAAGTATGTGCTTGCTTATTTTATGTGGAGAAGTAAAAATGGACTGGTCAGAATGAAAAGTGATAGAATACTTAATGCAAATTCCAGGTAAGTTGGTAATATTCTTTACGCCACGAGTGATTCTACGTGCACCGTTTAAAAACGGAATCAAACGGAATCTATAATTTAATTTTGATTTACTCAAAAAAAAAAAAAAATAGGAACAGATTAATCATACATTATCGGGCTGAAAATCGCTTTTAATGTACGCACCTTGAGTTAAATTAAAATTGCGAATCCCAATGGCCCGATGAATGAAAGCGGTTTTTATAAAAGACACCGTGCTATGTTCTTCTTGAAACCAAGAACATCACGAACAATAAAACCGCTAAAAGGCATCTAGAAATTTTTAAAAAAACAAATTGGCGCTTGATATTTAAGTTTATGTTATTTCGGAAAATATTAAAAAAACATTCATTGTTAGTTTTACTCAAAAATGCTTTGTGCCTAAATGACATGCTAGAAATTCTCGTTTCTAACCTGACAAAGATTTTTTAGTATGAAAAAACAATGTGCAGCAATTTACACCTTTAAAATTAGCATGCTAAAATGTTTTAGGCCTTGTTATATTGAAAACAGGACACGCCCGGATGTTTAGTAGATTCCGGCTTCGCCCACATCAAGCGAGTATATAGACGAACAGATTTGTAGAGACCCTTGGACAGCTTGAAAATGTTGTAAACAAAATCATTCAAAACAAATGTTGCTGTCCGTTTTTCCACAATGGGCATGGAGCAAATTGGAAGTCATTCTTAGATGGAAAATTTAAAGCAGTGAAAGGAATAAGGTAGTAAACAGATGCAACATACATATACTGCTTTAATAATAATAATAATAATATTATACTTATAATACTAACATAGTGGTAGTAATGATGTTACAAATAAATAATAGAAATAATTATGATAAGAATAATATAAATAGGAAAGAAGTTCTCGTAACTGAGTTAAAAAATATGATTTAATCAGTATAACTTTCATAATAAGCTTAATATTGCTTAGCAGAAATGAGATGATGAGTTTTAATTTCAGGAAAATATCAGTACTTTTCCGGTTTACTGCAAGACGAACCAGGTATTGTTACCGTGCGGAAATTTCAATCTATGATCAAAGTGAGGAAAAGATTTCTATTTTAAAGAATCAGTCCCTCGCGTTTTGAATTGGCTGTCAGACCAGAACCAATACAACCAAAGTGGGCCCCTTTAGTCAACGCGGCAAACCTACCTTAACAACTCCGTACGGCCATACGTCAGACCAGCGTATAGAGACGAGTTTGTGGTGTACACAATTTGAAGCAAATGTTAAAATAGAGAAATAAAAATTATTGATTGATAAAACTTTATTTTTTTTTTGTTTCAAGAATCTTATATCCGTTTGATGTTTTAACAGACATCTCCATTGAATAAACATTTCGAAAAATGTTACAAACTCACGTACTCAGAAAAAAATCTCTTTGGCCATGATAATAAAATCATATAAAAATGTACCACTGCCATACCATTTACTTATTCATTATTTCAAGTTAATATGGCCTAATATGTTTTTCCCTCGTCAATAAATAGTATAATCATTTGAACACACCTGATGCAAGAAAAGCGGGAAACGATGACGTGATAAATGGGAAACATTGACGTCAATTTAGCGACGACAACAACAACGTCAATAAGTTTCAACATGACGTTGTGAAATAAGTCATATTGAAAAAAATAATAATTTTTTTTGCATATGAATTATATCGCTGGAAAGCATATTTCATGAGCTTTAATTTGATGTAAAAATCTCAAAATCGATAAAAATGTCATTAAGACCCCAAATCGCATGACTGTGCCCATATATATTTTCAAGATAATGGAATAGAATAAGGAAAAGGTTAAAACATAACCATCTAGAAAATGAGGCATACATGTTCATCAATTTAATAAATATTACGTTGATTTGACCTTATACAGGTGTTTACATTTCAAAGGTTTTTTTGAAAAACACATCTCAAAAATACATCGATACTTGAGTTAGCGTTCAGTAAAATTGTAAGCATCCATTGAAAGATCAAAATAAAATAATGATATGACGGGCACTTCCGTGCCGCTTTTGCGACTCCGTAAACACGGTATTGCACGACCGTGTATACATTTTCTTAGTTGTACAAACATAGCGTAAAGACTCGCTTGTTGTTAGCGTAATGAAAAATATTATTTTTGTCTTCATTTTGGGCATGTGATGAATGAAATATTATATTCGTGTAGGTTCATTTCTAATTATTTATATTTAACTCGTTGAATAAAGTAATATTGTGTTCAACAGAGGCTCGCATAACATAATTTTACCAAACTCGTTCAATAAATTCAATTTGGAATCTACACTGACTTAATATGAAAAATATATTTTAAAGTTTTACTCTCTGGTTTAAGGTAGTACAACCCTAATGCACTATCTCCACTGTGAAGAGTATTCAAATATGCTAGAATCACTGTAAAATGTATTGAAACTGAGGGGCGTGGGTTCAAACCCCGGAAGGGGCAACTTTTCTTTCTTTCTTTTTTTTCTTTTTAACATTTTTTATTAATCTCTCAGATCCCTAATGGAAGAAAAAAGTGTTTCATTTTAATTATGTAATTTTTGTAGGTATTTATTTACTAAATAATACCAAATTTAATAGCATATATGATACCAGATATTTTCAAAGTTTAATAAAATAAAAACTACACGGTAAAAGTATTTTATATTTTGCAAGACCAACCAATATAATTTAATAAAATTTAGGCAAACTTTGAAAACAGCCCCTCATTGTGGAAATTTTTAGGGATATTTTAAAAAAAAGGTTTTTACACATGGAAATGGTCAAATAAGTGTTAAAACTGGGTGGGGTAGGGTTACATTTTTATACATATTAAAAACATTTCGTTTAAAAACAATCATTTTGCTTGTTTAATTTGTTACCTAAATGTCATTATTTGTTTCTTAACAATGAGCAATAGGAAAACATTTTTCATAATGATGATATTATAGATTATTTAGTTTCCTCATATCTGAAAAAGCCCTTCTTATGGCAAAGTTTTAGTTAAAAAAATGTCCATTTATCATAAACCACACGGTAAATTTTGTTTAAATTTTGCATACAGGTGACATTTAAAGCATATAACTGTCCTATGTTGTCAATTTTACAGTTCCTTATAGTGCCCATTCGGGGTGTGCTACCTTAAGCCTGAAAACGGAATTTATTTTGTTTGGATATATCCCGTTTTCAGGACTTAACTAAGCGTAAAACTTTAAAAAAAAAATATATAAGGTAATAAAGCCAATATTCGGTGTGCTGCGTTATTTTTTATATTCTAACGATTTTTTAAAAATGAAAACATATTTGACCTTAGAATCGACGGAATGTTTACAAACATTTGTCCGATTGGGGGCATTTTTTTCGTGCGCGATGTCGTAGTATCCTACCATTGTTATCTATTTATAATAGCTTAATAGAGTTTTAAAGATACAAAACTGAAGCAATATTAGATAAATGATTAATCATTTCTTGCCTATAAATTGAAAATCATATGTACACATGCACTATGTATCAACAGTTAAAGAAAGAAAAAATTAAAACACGCACAAATGACATTTATGTTACAGTTCAGATACAATGTATGATTTGAAATAACATATTTGCCTTTTTTTTTTTACTAAACTTTGCTACATTTTCCCATTTTTTTCCTACATTTTTGATCAAGTTTATTGTTTTCTGTTGTCTGCTGCTTGTCACCGTGTTAACCTTTAAACTTAAACTTCCTGCTATCAAAAATTAAAAAAAAAATGGCGAATAACATTTAAATTTTGAATGCTTCGGATTTCTAGGTGCAAATTTATAACGTCCTACTCAGTATCAACAAACATGGTTAATACATGTTATACAAAATAACATATTGTAAATACTTTGAACACCGTTGGCATTTGTGTAATGAATACTTTCTTATCCACCATTGTACAACAATAAACATTATTAATTAAACCCTTGTCAAAACATTCTTATTAATAGTCCGTGGCAACAATAAACTCCTGGAAATACGAATCAACATCCATATATGTATCAACATCCATATATGTTATCGGAAGAATTGACATATGTGGGGCCCAATATCAAACCATGATGAAATTCTAATTCCGTGCACACGTGCTCGATGTAAATAAACAAGATATACCGAATGTGTAGATAATATATCCAATGAATAGCAGGATACCGCCGTGACGTCACAATGAGCAGTAGGTTCCTAATGACAAAATAAATAACTTGATAAACACAACTGTAATTTCAAAGATGAGATCCTTCTATCTAGTTGTATGGCAATGCAGTTATTCTGTACACCAATCATGAACGTTGGGCGCCATTGACGTTTGCCGGTCATTAGCTAGCTCAGGCCCTTCGCACAGACATTTGATAGATTGTTAAACCTGAATAGAACCACCGACGTTCCGTAAGCTAGCTGGATAGCTTCCTCACATGAAAGAATCCAAAGTGCCTGTCGGGATTAGAACCTACAGAGGTAAAAGGCAAGTCGGATACGGTGACGGAATGCAATAATGCATTACCGTACCCATAAATATCACTTTGTGTAAACAATTGTGAACAATTAGTACATGATACTATAGGAGTATAATAATAGGATAACGGGACAAATAGATTTTGAATGACTGAAGTAAAGTGCAGGTTGGTGTGAGAGGAGAATATGTTGACCTAATACGATACACATTTTGCGTTTAAGGATTAAAGATTGAAAACGACAACCAGTATTTATTCATATTATATGTAATAGAAAGAGCACCGAAACACGAGGCTATCTGATTTGTACGAGGGGGCGTAGCCCCCGAGTATTAATCAGATTGCCGAGTGTTTTGGTGTTCTTTCTCTTTTGTATCATAGTCAAACATAAAAGCACGTTCCCTGTTGTCACAATATGAAACCCCGGCAAAAATGAACCAATGAACGAACATCTGAATATGATATTTCTGCCGCTTTCCCTTTCTCTGCCGTCACAATATGTAAACCCCAGCAAAAATGAACCAATCAATGGGCATGATCTGGAGTGCGGGTAACTGATACCTGCACTCCAGTTACCGCACTGTGCATGTATATGTATACGATTTAACTCTGACACATTTTCAACAGAAAGGTCCCCAAACTATGATACAATTATAAATGATAACTACCCTAATGGCACGTATATTTTCATATTTAAGTATGTACTGCATGTACAAAATGCCAATCTCAAACAGATTCCACTAGACAAACAACACTGTTAAATACACATCGTTAGTAAAAATAAAACTTAACACATACATTAAAATGCATAAATAAATGTAGAAAAAGAAAAGGATAATATTTTAATTAAGAACACACAGCTTTAACATTATATTAACAGTGTGATGAAGATACAGTTCTAACATGTTATGTTACTGGTAATATTGGAGATATTGACTGGTATGAATTTGATACAGATGTTGTAATATGGGATCAGTTTCATTGTTTTATTATTCTATTTAGTTGAAGGTACAACAACTATTCTAGTACCAAGTGCTGGTAACTGTGGGGACAATACAGTCCTAACATGTCAGTTTACTGGTAGTATTGGCTATACTAGCTGGTATGGATTGAACAAAGATATTGTAATAAATGGAGGTGTTGTAAGACCAGAAGACAACAATAAATATACAGAAACCAGGAGAACATCATCATTGACATTGACAATACACAACACTAGCATAACTGATGAAGGAGATTATAAATGTAAAAATGGATTTGATGAGAGTCAGCTAAAACGTTTAAACGTTGAATGTAAGTTGTTTTTGTACAAAGCTACACTAAGATACAATTTATTTTCAGTTTAATTTACTTTCATTATTTTAATAATGTAAGATAGTTATCAATTTGAATAATACATGTGTTTCAGAGCAATAGAGAGATACTGTGTTATTATTTATTATACCGAACCAACATTTTATTTTAATGTAGCAAAAAGTTTACATTAGCAGAGGATAGGGGAGACAACTAGAATATTACGTTTCCTTAAGTCTATCTAGAATTACTCGCTTCTGGGGAATATGATACATCGAAATAACAAATAACAAGATACAAGAAAGATACAAGAAAATTTATTTTACGTCGGATACATTTAAAAAGAAAACACTAGCTCATGAGCTATTTTCCGACAAACAATAGTATACAAATGTATGTATTAACAAAAGTAAAGCAGCTAAAATAAAATATAAGCATAAGCACATTTAAGTACATGGGATTAAGACATTAAAGCAACTAAAAATTATAAGCATAAGCACATCTAAATACATGGATTTAAGATACTATAGCACCATAGCATGTTTAAAAGTTGCAAGAATTACGAGCAAGATAAAACAAATAACAGATATATATAAATAATGCACATTCCTGTAAAAGTGTTATATATTAGCTAAAGACAGACATGTATAAAAATAAGCATAAGCACATCTAAGTACATGAAATTAAAATTAAAAATAAGTGTAAATCTACAAAAGTTTCAAGAAAAATAATACAAAAAAGTAAGTTATACATATACACGTATGTACATACCTGTAAAAGAAATATAATAGATAAAAATAGACATATATATAAAAACAAGGAAAATGCACGGGACTATCACATAATGCAAATTAAAAGTAACACTAAGCATTTTATAATCATAACGTTGCAACATCTAAAGACTATACATAGAAGCACATATAAACACATGTTAAACACATGCAAGCACATGTTAAACACCAAAGTGTTTAACAAAAGGCTACAAACGACACATTGAACACTTACATTTTGGGCCTGTCCAGGTGCCAACCAGCCTCCCAAATTCTTTGAAGTTTTCTACTCTTCTGATGTCACTAGGGAGGCTGTTCCACATCCGTGCAGCCTCAAAACGAAAGGCGTTCTATCCATTCCACGTGGTTTCGTACTGTAGGCACTTCAAGTGTATGATCAAACCTGCAATTGTAAACAAAGGTCTTAAACTTGGCCAAGTTTTGAATATATTTTGGTGATATATTATGTAAGCACTTGAAAGCGTCGATGACAATTGTTTTTAACCTGCTTAAATGGAGTGTGGGTAGTTTAACCTTATTAAGGAGACTTTCGTATGATGATGTAAAAACATTGAAAATAATGCGTAAGGCCCTGTACTGGAGTTTTTCAAGTTTGTCAGTGTAGGTTTTACTACAGAAATGCCACACTATCGGACAGTAATTGAAGTTTGACATGATAAAAGATTTAAATATGATAAGCCTGGTAGATACAGATAGGAATTTACTTAATCTTTGCAGGACATTTAACTGTTTTGCAGCTATTTGGCAAATGGCTGATACCTGGGCATCAAAATTTAATTGATAGTCAATATCTACTCCTAGTAATTTGACCTGTTCATCACATGGGATAGTGCTGCCGCTTATATCAAATGACTCAATTTCAGTATGTAACTTAACCCCTACTGAAATAGCTTGAAACCTTTCAGGATTTGTCTGCATTTGGTTGGATTTAAACCAATTTATGAGGATATTACTATCATCCTCAAGGGCAGATTTGACAACTGTATCATTTTTATGCCAGAAGGACAAAGTTTTATCATCCGCCTAATATTGATCCTTGAGGGACACCCTTAATAATATTATCCCACTGGCTGGTATAATACCCTAGTTTAACCCTTTGTTTCCGCTTTTGGAGATAACTGCTCAAAAGTTTACAAGCGTTATCAGACAAGCCATAAGCCTTCACACACACTTGGGGTGTGGAGCTTAAAACGCCTTTATAATCCAAATAAAATGTATATTTGTCAATCTCAGCACATGTACTGTTCATATATATATAAAAACACTTAATATAAGCCGTTTTGAAAAAAAAAATCATATTTCAACGTCTATAATAATACACAAGATAAAAATGTTCGCCGTAAAATATCCGCACACCTACCCTCAACATCACCATGTATTTTATTCCATTTCCAATATTTTCACATAATCCTTTGGTCCATCGACACAGAAGATATAATTCTTCACGATAATTTTACTCCATTTACAAACTATTTCGGTAAATTCAAACGTGGGCCCAGCTTTGCCGTGTGCCAAATGCGCTGCGCTTTGGAGATGGGAAACAGTCGGCTATTCGGTAATATGTTGGTTCCCGTACTTCAAAGCGCATTATCCCCCATGAACAGACTCAATCAAACCGAGTCTGCAATTTTCATGTAATTTTGTTGTGATTAATGCTTTCGAGGGATCAAAAGCAAAACATATTCAGTACTGTAAAATATCAACGGCTTGTGCATAGGCTGGTGAACTAAAATTTCAAATCATAGGAGATTAACTGTGTTATAATTGCATAAACACATTTTCTTTGCGTTTCCCTAACATATTGAATTTCAGTGATATTTTGATATTTTAGGTAAAGCATCATCAGCTACACACAGCGTTACAAGTGGAAAGAAAGTACAGATAACAGTAAATAAACTATATCCTGCCTCACCAACACTTACTGTTACATTTAAAAGACAGGTACATTGTATTTATAATTTGAGAACGTTAAAAATCCTAGGGTAAATTCATGTATCAAAAACTAAAGAATTTTTAAGAATTATCAATGTGTATGTGTATTCTAGTATTCAAGTTTTATGAATTATATTCGAGTAGAAAAGAAATAATGCAAGAATATGTGAAACCATGTGATAGCATTACAACTCTATTAATTCTTATATGACAGTGTCCAGATTTTTTTCACTGCAGCTCATACGTCTATCTAACACGTGCTTTAAGCATCATCTTCATTAGAAAGTACTTGAATTCTTAAACCAACAAGCTTGGCGATTTAAATTGTCAAACAAATTAAAGGAAGATGATACGGAAAATGTGTTCTCTGGAAGAAGAAATATGTATATCCACAAGTTTAATAAATTATTAAGAAGGTTGTCAATGAGGGGATATGAAATCAACATTCATATTTCAGTCTTAAAATGCTTATTGCACCACAAAATCACTTCGTAAATCATCACCGTGAAACTGAAGTATGCGAACAATGTCGTATGTGTAGGACACTTCATGGGACAACAAACGAAACAGTTTATATCAACTTCCTTTTATGTGATTATGTAACGAAAATAAAAATACATTGTGAAATCATTTACAGAAATGAAGTTTTCTTCGCGATATGCAGGATGTGTACTTTATAACTGTATATACTAGTATACGTTTCAGGCTATTGCTCCGATAATTTCTGTCAACTATCCTTATTAATATATAATCTACGCTAGAGCTTGTATGTAGGCTTTGATTTCAATAAGTATGCTAAATAACTGCTAGATATAATGGTGACCATGGTGAGACGATATAGATTAGCATGTATGTCAAAACAAGCATATATAATATAGACAAAAAAAGGGTCAAAGAAAAAAGAAAATGATCAAAAATAAAAATAACTTTAAATCATCAACATATTGCATGATGATTAGAGCTTATATATTATATTTGAACAGAATAGCGCCATCCAGATATCAGGATCTACAGCATGTTCAAGTAGTTCACAGTATACAGGCTACTATAGATGTGTGTGGACTTCTAGGAACTCTTTAGATGATGGGTCGTATACATACAGCATTGTTGTTACAACAATCACACAAGCTGCTCCACTTACAGGATCATTCAAAATAGGTATGTTAGTTGTGATTCTTCAATTCAAATATTTTTGTTGATTTTCTATTGTTAAACAACTTCAGATATTGTCTCGGATTTTAGGATAATTTACTTTGATATATGCAATGACAACCCTCAAATCCACTCATTTTTTATAAATTGATTATGGTGTTCATGGTAAGAAACATAATTTATGCAACACTCAATGTATGATAGGTATACAATTTTACAAACTTTATGTTCGTGTAGCAATTGTGGTAGACAGTAACCTGATTTATATCTTTGCACCATTAAAACATCTTGCATAATTTGAATTTTAAGAAAGAATTGTGTTTTGTAAGTAATGCTTTCGCTTAATTCATGTGTTTGTTTGTTTTGTTTGTTATTGTGTTGTTTTTGTTTTTGTTTGTTTGTTTGTTTGTTTCGGTTTTGCTGATGTTGTTTTTTCGAGACATATATATATTTTATTTCAATAAGATAAACTTTGTATTATTTATCGATTATATTTCGATGATAATTTCAGCTTCACCTACTACACCAGTGATTTCAAATGTTGTGCAGTTGAATGCTAGTCGTGAAGTTGTTTACGGAAATGAAGGACAATCTCTGACAATACAATGTACTTCGACTGGAGGATATCCCTCACCAACGGTAACCTGGTATAAGAACAGTATATCTAGCTCTAACCAGTTGTCCACTACAAGTTCAGGGACGTTACAAAGTGACGGTACATACACTGTCACCTTACAACCTACATTTACACCTGCTAGATCAGATGATAGGAAATATTTGATATGTAGATCGTACTATCCACAAGCTGATAGTGCTCAAGTTGGATCAAATAACAAATCTGTGTTACTTTTCCTAAGTTGTGAGTATTAAGCTTAAAACTATTTTTCTTATAATGGACAAGGACACACTGCAGTGAATTTAACACAATGAATTTCTCATACTTGCAGTTGTTTGTCCGTTTGTTTTTTTTGTCAATAACTTTTGCTTAGTGACTGGGATAGGTAGGGAGGGATGGAGGGAGGTATGTATCTCATTCTCAAAAACCATTCCATAGTTTTGGAGAGTTTGCCATTGGAGATTTTGTATGCATAAATTTTGTTCAGAGCATTTCACAAATGTATTTAAAGTATCATCTTTGAACTGTGCATATTAAAAGAAGCGCAGTGCATAAAAAGCATATGCCTAATTTTGATGCTTTAAGTCTTTGTAACTTTGCATCCTAGGATATTATTAAACAAACTATCTTTTTTGCAAAAATGTCAAATTTCACAAAACTTTCACCGCAACTTCATGAGGAATTCATTTTTTCAATTCAAACGAATCATGATAATGATGATTAATTTACAGAATCAGAGGCCTATTAGTTGAATGTATTTTTACGATCATGTATATGTAGTTTTTGTAATATGACTTATGAAATAATAAAAGTTTTGCTGTAACTTTAGCATAGATGGCAGTCGTAATAGCTATGTAGATATTTAGGCTTAATAAGTAGATTGTTGAAACAACAAATTTCTTTTAATAACGGTTATTTCTGTCTTTCCAAGCCTGCAACATTTTCAATTTTGTTGTTTTGGGCTTTCTTTAAGGATTCTTATTTTCTTTCTTTCAGTAAAGCCTAGTCAGCCAACAGTTTCACAGACATCTGTTGTATCAGCTGGTAGTTCTGTAACGGTAAGATGTACAACAAGTGGATGTAGACCAGCAGCCAGTATATCCTGGTTATATCAAGGTGTGACATATAGTGGCAGTACAACAAACACAGCCGATGATGCAACAGAAACATTTACAGTCGTTTCTACGTATACTAGGCAGGTGACAGCTGCAGACAATGGGCAAAGTATACAATGTATAGTTACTCATCCAGCATTAGTGAGTCCCGCACAACTGACTAGATCAACAACTTTTAATGTTCAGTGTAAGTTAATATTAAATTGGCATTTACCGATGTAAACATAATATAATTTATTCAGTATAGTTGTATTTTCTAAATGAAGCTGTGAGTTGAATAAGGCAGAAAAGATAAGATTTTTGGAATATGACAATAATGCATGTCTGAAAATTGTAACAAAATATAAGGGCAGTATTCATAATGCATACATATCATTCCTTACAAAGAAATATCAATATTATATTATTAAAATGGTGTATTGTATGCGAAACAGTCATGTCTTTATTTGATTTAAGCATCATTTCAATTAAGACCACTTTTACGCAAATGTTACATTTCAGTTCAAACCAGCTTTATGCAAATGTTACTGGAAATGAAAAAAATAAATGAGTATAATCATGACATATTTTTACACCAATACATAGCTGCTTTGTACTTCAGTTAACCATTTACAGATATAACTTTGGAAACTTTTATAGTATAGAGCAGTGTGGAAATTAATGACCACAAAAGCGTATATTTTATTTAAATGTCAGTCTCCATATGCATATTGTCTGTTTTGAAACGGAATTCATATAGACTAGAATTACTGTCAACCGAATTCAAACCAAGGACATAGGTTCAAAGCAAAGAATAGTCAATCTTTTGTTTTACTTTCTTCTCTTTTCTTTAAACATTATTTATGTACCTTATAGGTCCATTTTTGAACTAAAAGGGTTTTTTTTAATTTCCAATGCTAAATTTAGAAAAATATAGAACACCTGGTACTGTCTATGTAGAAATATTCGCGGGCTTCATATTTTCGCGATCTTCGCGGTGACATTCAATCTGCGAATTCATGTTTAGCGTGAATATTTCTACACCAATAATTTCTTAATAGATATATTTTTGCTCTTCTAAAGAACAATGTATACTATATGCTCTCAATACATACGATTTTATTTTTCATCAGTTGAAATTGTGTTAGTGAATATCAGTTTGTGTTGTTTGTATTGTTGGTTTAGAAAAAAACAAAATATGATCTGATCGGATGTCAAGACGTTAATGACGCAAACTGTGAAAAATCATGCACGTTTACGGGTATTCTTTTGTGTGCCATAATCTGTCTGGTAGACAACAAGTCTTTTGCTTTGTATTACAGCGTGTTTTTTGACACCGGGTATTGGAAATAACAATGATTTCCCACGACGATTACTGTAATTTTT
>NW_026858579.1:0-97329 GCF_026571515.1 Ruditapes philippinarum
GGTTAAACACTTGTTTGACGTGTAATACCAATAGACGGGCAGACAGTTAGATCATTACAAACTAAGAAGTCAGATATAATAAGAGCAACAAGGACTGTGTCCGGTTTGTAACTATCATTCAATAATGAATTCGGAAACAATGTTCATACATGTTTCTTGATGTGTGACACATATAGAGACAATTTGTGACACCATCTATGCCAACGGTCAAGCTAACATTTTGACCTCTAGAATAGTGTTTCCTAAAAATAAAAATTATAATAACCCGGCAACAATTCTAATTGGCATGGTTAAACAACTTGCATAATTTATATTTTAAGCTGACATTTAGTGTAAGCCTGGGATTTAGGCATTAATATTTTTGCTTATTCATAACACACGCGCTTTTTCGTACTCGTTCGTGAGCACGTCAACATTTTTGTTAATGTCCATTTTCTGAAAAGAAGCAATAAAAAAAACTCGACAGATAAGAACCAGGCTTACAAGTTGATAAGCCAAAATATGGGACATGACTTTAAATATTTGCTCCCTTGATTCAAGGGAACGCAAATTCTTTTATAAAGATTTATTGTACTTGAACGAGGCGTTTAAAAGCTATCTATAACGGTGTATTTTATGCCATGCGCGTGTTAAATTACAGAAATTTTCCATTCAAAATATATGCAGACTGAAAACACTTAGTAATTTACTGTTCATATTGTACAATGGATAACAAAACTGAAATTTGAAGGTACATTAAAATGTCGCATTGAAATTGATATTGCTGTAAGACCACATAATATAATGAAATGTGTGGTATATATGGACCTCAGGTCACTTCAACCTCGGTTATTAAGAACCAATTCTGCTGTTAAGGTTATACTATAGCAGCATGCAATATTTCAGTAAAGAGATAGCTAGTTGTATTGGCAAATCAGAAGGCACTTTTCATTTAATTCTGACAAAGCAAATGAATCTAAGAAAGATGGAAACATCTTATAAATGCGCACTTAAGAGCAAAACAAACAGCGCCTTAATGGTGCCCAAAAGCATCGACAACATACGAGAACTGTGATAGTAGGGTTGTTTCTAATTTGCTTACAGGTGCATGTATTTGGAATCAAAGAAGGACGGATAATAAACAGTGGTTGCTAAAATTCAATTTTGCAAAAATAACCATCAGTTCAAAGACGATGTTGAATGCGATTTTCTTTAATTTATGTGGACGAACATGAGACGTCCAAGCAAAAAATGTTCATACATGACAACATCTCCTCCCACAATACGAGATTGTTATATTTGCAAGTGCTATATTTTCATATTCTGACCTACTATACTAATAAATTTGAGTATTGTTTAAATGTATTATTTTTTTTCTTATTCACTTGACAATATTTTACTGTTTAATACACTTTTAACATTTCCCTAAAATCAGCCTGAATCTGAAGCAATGCTGCTTCAAAACTTATTTAAGTTAAGTAGATACTGAAATTATATTAATTTATGGTTGTTTGTTTGTGTTAAACGGCTTATTGACACACAAGTAACCGTACCGTGCCAAATACTATGTACATAAAAAGTAATATATACCTTCACTAAAGATTATGAAAATTGAGAAAAACAGAAAGAACGCCCAATCGACAAACGTGAATATAATATAAGCTCGGTTTGATTTGGCCTGTTTATGGACGGTAAAGGAAAGTGCAAGTTACTGTCTACGCCCTTTAAACAAATAATTGGTTATAAAAATATCAATTAAATTTAAGAATACAGGGTTATAACCTTTGAGCAGTCTATCAATGTTTAGGAAGTAATTAAGCCAAAAAAAGTTGTGAAGTTTAAATTGGTAATATCTATCATGAACCTGTACAAGATCATACCATACAAGGATGAAAATTATTGCAACCTATACATAAAAGAGAATAATGGCATTTTAATAGATGAGAATGTGTAACACTAGTTTTCCTGTTCAACATCTTAGAAGAACCACCTGAGATACAGATGGCGACACGTTAAGGCAGTAGTTGATATCATGAAGTTTGTCAAATATGGATGTGTTTCAATTTAATTTCCATTCAGATGATATAAGTTTCTCAATTGTTTACTAAAAAACAATACGGTTGAGTATTTAAGGATTTTCTAAAAACATCTACTTTTCATTTCTTCGAACTCCTTCGTAGCATGGGATACAACATAATTTCACGGACTTAGTTTTTGGTATATCAAGAAATTGCAACAAGAGCTTATTTATCATAATATTATCGGGTTTTCTATTTTAATTGATATTAAAAAGCTCGAAGAGTGAATCTGAAAAGAATTGTAAATCATTATGCTGTAAAATGTTTAATAAGGTTAAATCAGTAACTTTTGTTTGTTTCAACAGTCAATATAGATACATTATAAGATAGTCTCATTCTCAATGTAAAGTGATTTTCAAAGACAACGCCGCAAAAAGTACTGTAACTGACATTTTTAAGAATTTTACAAGAGACACAAAAAACTGAATTGTTCAGTTTGAGAAACCCTTTTAATACCAGACAATGATGTGAAAATATCAATAATTAAGTATTATTAAATTGGTTTTAAAGATTACAATTATTCATTTATGTACGTAGACGTTCTTCTAAATTTTGCACTGTGTTTTTAAACGAAAAAAGTGATGTATGTGCATATACCAGAGTTTTTGCATTAATTTTTTAATTTTGAGTATTGACGTTACTGCATTGCACAGACATTTAAAGATGTTTATTATAGATAATTTAATTGTAACTTTGATTTTGAAATTGGTCATTGTGGATTACAAACCACATTAATTATATTAAACATATGAATGGAAGTTTAAAACAGAACAATTTAAAATCAATTATTAACAGCAACAGTAAGTCCAAGGCAGTGTTAATTTTTTACTTTCAAAGTAAATGTAAGCATTAATTACAACAACATTACATAAAAATTGCAGACACGTCTGATTTAGTCTGTTCATGAGCGATAATGAAAAAGTGAAACATTCCTCACGACCCCTACCACCGACTTAATTATTAACTCAATTAAAAGATAAAACTTGCTTAAAATGAACAAATGACAATTTTCAATAATAGTACAAATTGCACATAGATCCAAACCACATATTAATGTAACAAAAAATACTCTGATTTTTCTCTCTTGAAACCTTTAGAAACAAATTTATTAAACCATGATAGTGATATAATGTATAAGGCTTTAAGTTTGGTAGCAGGAAATCAGACAAATTGACTTCAATATAACAAAATTTTGAAAAGAAGAAGCAATGAAAACAAAATTACATATAGAAATTGAAGACTTGGTTTTATTGTGATTGTTCATGAGAGATAATATAACAGTGCAACCTTTGACCCTAGCTGTATCATCAGAATAAAGTTCCAAATAAAAAGCCTTGTAAGATTCGAAACAAGAATGAAGTCATGTTTTAGGATCTCACATGGATATGTTGGAGAAGAAAAGTTTCGATTCTTAGCAGGTTCATCCAAAATCGTAATTACATCCAACCAAAATGTTCAGAAAAGTTCATGATTCCTAGCGGTTTTATCCAAAATCTCAAACTCTACATCCATGTAATGATTAGATATTATTGAGACATAGATATTATGATATATAGATCTCCAAATACACATTTTAATGTCAAATATATAAATAAGCTATACCATTAGATGACAATAAATTAAATTACATTAAATGACAAGCATCAAAAACATGGTTTAATAAGTTGTCCCGTACTTTACTTCATTGTTGTTATTTTTCTGGTCCTTCGGAATCATTGGTTCCTTGAAAATTGAATGCAGCTCAAGTTGATTGAATAAAAAATATTTCTTAGAGCTGCATTGTTGATGAATCGTTGATATTCCTCTGTTGATCAGTACATATTTTAGAAAATCGATAATTTTGATTTAATAATTAAATGTCTAGAAATTATGAAAAATCACCAAAAACATATGCAAAAGCATATTTCATAGCAGTGATAACAAAAAAATTGTTAGCAAAAATCATTCAATGGGCATTTATTTTGAAACAGGACACATTTACGAAAAGACAATGTTTTTACTGAAAGCATATCAATTATGAAAAAGAATTACAGACAAGTAGTTAATACTTAAGTATTTCATTATAGATATATGGTGTATCATCAATTTTTTATATTATATTTGCTTTGCAGTAAATCATTGACATCTTTTATACTCGTATTACTTGACTTTAAAATATCAACAAAATTTGAATACTGAAAAATTCCTAGTTATATTGATTCTTGTCATTGGTGACATGCCGAGATTTAAAAATATTGACAATTAAAAAAAAAATAAAATATAACATTTAAAAAATCAGCTTCTAAACTTCAGAGACTGGGGAAACTTTGTATTTCTAACCATATAATTTCAAAAAAGTGATTTTCTCAAAAGATGTCAGTTACATGACCTTTTGCTCCAGGGTGACGGCTTTTTACAAGATCGAAGAAAATTGGAGCTGTTTATTTATAAAAACTTCTCTAATAAAAGATTCGATGTGAACATGATGATTGTTTATACTATGTTGTTCATAAAAACCTGATTGAAAGCTAGTAATTATTCCTATGATTTCTAGATACAAGTCTATCAAATATTTTGCATAAGTAGCTTGTAAGTGTAATCGGACGGTAATTTGCAGGGGCAGTGTTATCCCTTTCAGGTTTAAAAATTGGGATCACAAAAGCTCTTTTCGAACTATTTTCAAATCTATTTTGAATTTTAGAAACCATTGGGGTCTCGTTGAAATATGATGGGAAAGATATCTTACTTTTAAACACGAAAAGTTGCTTGCAAAATTATCTGAATGATACACTTGTATTATACCCTCGGATGGACACAAACTATTATATATACTCATCTAGTTTTAACAGTTGAATATTTTTTTTATTTTTCAAACGCTTCTTCTTTCGGTGTGCCTTTACAATTTGTATATACGATAACCATTCTCTGCTTCTTTCGCATTTTGTAAATGAGTACAGTTCCTGTGATTAACAATTTTGTATGGCAGTCAAAATTCGTTTACAATGTACTACTTTAAATACAAATTATTTCACATTCAATGCTATTTTTGATAATGTGATACGCATTTCACGTGTTCTTAATCCATAATTACAACATTATTAAACACATATCTGCCCTTTTTACAGAAGGAAAAGGTTATTCATTTCTGAATGTTAATGTTTTTGAATCACTATCTTTGTTCTACACGCAATCATCATAAATCAACATGCTAGCAGTCCTTGAATACACATGTATATAATTTAAGCATGTGATGAAGCAATATCCTGTTGCAGACTAACATGTATAATAATTATGATATTTTATAACTACCATTGATGCAAATGCACCGAGGTATTTTCTTCAAAAACAAAACTTATATGAATACATTTAATTGTGTTTCTTTTTCTTCTTCTTCTCCTCTTCTTTTTCTTCTTCTTCTATTTTTGATTTCATTTCTTCTTTTGATTTCATTTCTTTCTCTGGTATTATCAGATATAAATAAAACACGAGAAATAACAAAAGTTTTCCAATCTTCAACAGTTGTTGGTGCACGGTTTATTGTCAAACACTGACGATCAGATCTATATTTCACAAATAAACGGTCTTTTGACAATGCAAGAAGACGAATCATGCCAATATATATTGCTATAGTGCATTTTGATACAAAGACCACCACCTGGTTGTCCGGATGCCCAGTAGAAAAACCTTTTCGGGAAGTTATCTACAGTCACCCATTCTGAACTGGAGTCCTTGCGCCGACCGTCAATATAAATGTAGGAATTAAATTCGTGAAAAAATTCCGTTACATCGGCATTCTTTAACTCGGAATCTATATTCATCATGTGACCACCGTCTGCCTGACACTGTTTTTCCGCGTCATCAAACGTTTTCGAATTGACATGCAGTTTAACACAGAATCCATTTGTCGTCACATTATATGCTTTTGGACAAAATCCCTCACATATGCCGATGTCTGTTTCAGTCGTCACCTTACCCTCGGATTTATATCTGCCACACTTTCTCGTTCGTTTCCGTGAAGCTATGTACCCTTCTCTTTTCGCACGACATTGTGACCATTGTGTCCAGTCATAGCAAGGGTGGAGTTTTTCAAGGTTCTGAATTGCCATTCCTAACAGTGTAATTATTGGCTTACCCAGCGTTCTTCCCAACTTTAACAACATTTCACCGTTAACGTCTTCCGCGGCTGTTCCGTTACTTTGTATCAATGACGATGTGGAAAAATCCATTGTATTTATCAATACTAAGACAATGAGTACGAAACATGCTAGCATCTTTCCTTCATTATTATTTTTTATTTCTTACACTTCACGTTAAAAATTTAGTTATATATTTATTTAGTTATATAACTTTTCAAGAAATTTTCAGTTAGACCTATCGGTTTGAAGAAACGATTCAAAATGAAGTTTCTGTTCTTAAAGAAAACAAGCTTGATATTTTACCAAAGTTTATTGAATAAGCAACTTATGGCATTATGTTGATGTTTTGCAAATATTCCATGGAAAAGAAAAAGAAGATGTGATGAATTAAATAAATCAAAGTAGCGAATGTTTTTAATCAAAGTTATTCACCTTATTAACTTTACTAAACGTAAATAACTCACTTTAATAATTTCAATTAGATAATTTGAAAAAATGGAGATGGAATTTTTCTCACTTGCTACCAGACATTGTTTTAACAAGCCTTAACAAGCAAATTCGTTGAATTTATATCCCCCGTCGAGTACTGGTTATTACTAACACAACAACTGAAGACATAAGGCTTTATTTATATATTTATCATGGAATAAACAGTAATATTCTTTGTACATAATAAATATTCAAGGCAATAACAGAGCCCTAATTTGGGTGTTAAATAGTAATATCTGGACATGGCAAGGAGATGTAAATTGCCTTTTTGTATCAATGGTTCCCATAAAGTTTTGTTGAAATCAATACAGCAGTTGCAAAGAAATAGCAATTTTGCTCTATATGCATACTACATAACTAATCAAGGGCCATAACTTTGAGTTAAAAGGTCTGACTGGAACAAGCCAAAGATATGCGTATCTCCTCTTGATATTTCCCATAAAGTTTCATTGAATTCCAGCCAGTAGTTGCAGAGAACTAGCGCGGAAACGAAATTCGGACAGACGTATGGAAGGACGGACGGACAACGCCAAAACAATATCCCCCTCCTGATTCCATCGGCGGGGGATAATAAAGCATAATGGTTTGTTGCTTTTGCAATTTGAAGTAATTCTAAAGAGTGCAAATTTTATCACTGTAAAACATATGCATTTAACTAACACAACACTTTTTAGGAAAGGTAAATCTGTCAAAAATCATCAAACTATAGCCAAATTCGAACTTGACTTGAACATTCCTATGAAATGTCCATACACTAAATTTGAGTTGAATTCTTTACAACTTCTGGGAAGGTTATGAACCGGAATCTGAAAATTAATTTAATTTTTCAAAGTTAAATGGCCATAAATCAGTAGTAAAAATCATCGAACTTTGACCAAATTCGTAATTTACCTTTGCATTCCTTTGACGGATCCATATATCAAATTGAAGTTGAATGTGTACAACTGTTTGTGATATAATAACGAAAACTGAATTTTTTCCAAGGGGCATAATTCTGTTAAAAATCATCGGACCATAAGCAAATTCGAACATGACATGTATTTTCCTATGATATATCCATATGTCTAATTTGACTTGAATGTGTGAAACTGTTACAAAGATAATGGACGGAAACTGATGATGACGAAATGATGGAACAGGATGCCCCAGCCATTTTATGACGAGCGGATATTAAAACAAGTTGTGTTGGAAAATGTTGAATAACGAAAATAGTAGACTGGTGTTGAATTTATCTTTAAATAAAACAAATACAATAGAGATCTACAGTATAACATGTTGAAGACTAAGAAACAGAACAATATTTTGTTTAAAGTGCCTGCACAGCTGGAAAAAAAACATTTGCATGGTATGATAAATCTAATGAATGGTAAATGATTATCAATTAATACAATGCCAGCGTTTTGTACTCTTAACTGTAGCATTTTAAAATACATGTTAAAATCATGATTTACTCGAACTTTTTATATGCTTTCTGGTCAGGTGAGTGAGAGATTAATAAAAGAACCCTATTGAATTATTGATATATACATATACATGTACAATGTATGTTCATCCAAAGATTAAGGGTTAACACTAAGTGCCAAATCAATGTTCATCAACAAGTGTTTTCCTCTGACCTCGTAGTGTGACCTTGGCCTTTGATGTGTGTAATTCTACGTCTCATGATGATGAACATTTGTGTCAATTAATACTTAAATCAACCAATGCATGTAGAAGATAGTTATGTTCTTAGCAAAATCTTCACATTTCATCATCACCTTGACCTTGCATATATTGACCTTAATTATACTGACAACATTCAGTCAAATAAAACTTCAATATTCAATATTTATATTTATATCTGATCTTTGACATCTGTGTGGCCTGACCTTAGCCACGTAGATGAATATTTACATTTTTGACATAGTCATTCAATTTAAGGCTACCTAATTGTTCACACACACATACACACACGCGCGCAAGCACGCGCACTCACATGAACACACACATCAATTCAAAACTTCAATATTATCAATATTTCAATTCAAAACTTCAATATTATCAATCTTTATATTTCAATCTGATCTTTGACCTCTGTGTGGCCTGACCTCAGCCACGTGGGTGAATATCTGTCCCTTGCAACAGTTAGATTTCGCAATTCATGTAGTTTTGCTTAGGACAAGCATTTTCTTTTGACCTCTAAGTGTGACATTGAACTTTGGCCTCTAATTCATGCAAGCGACACGTGTCTCATGGTTGATATTTTTGTACCAATATTACTAAGATCCATCCATGTATAGATGTATACATAAGCTATGCTCCGGGCCAATCAAAACAGTCCGGACGCAAGCCATACAATCCTAGTATTTGTGCCGTTTTCAAAAAGCCGCATAGAAATAAGGGTCATAATTCTGTCAAAAATAATAAAATTACTTTTACGAAACCTGACAGTGTTTTAAGACAATTATTCAGCAAAAGTTTGGTTCAAATCCTTCAGAAATGTAGAGAAATTGCTTACCCATTCCCGCAAGCAAGGACCATCAGCACCCAACTTACATTATAATGTCAATCTAACAATCAATTTTCATTGTCAATAGGCTGTTGCATTAGTACACTATATTATATTTTGATTATTTTAATAACCAACTGCTTCTCATTTTCAAATTTTGTATATCACCAAAGAATAGTTTCAAATTCATAGCAAATGCATAATAAAAGTTCTGCAATGTTAAATAAATTAACCCAAATGTGATAAGATTATAATATTGTCTTATTTCTTAATTCGCTCTGCTCAAACGTTAATAAATTATTTATCCTATAATAAAGGTAATCGAAGGAAGAAAGAACAACAAATACATAAATTCACATTAAGGATTTGTTATCTGCATTACCGTATATCTACAGTTCTAAGATAGAAACAGCATACATGACATTAACATCTCAACGTTTCATAAATCGGTGTAATCTAAAATGTCTATTTGACAATAATCTCATATCTTTACTACGTACATCAACATGGAAAACACACAGTTATGAACGTTCTTTCCCTGTCAGTATACTGCGAGTCAGCTGCGCAACCCTACTCCATCGTGGGAGGGGGACGTAGTAGGAAACCAAAATCTCAAGACAAACCACCATCCGTAAGTGTTCTGACATAATTTAATGAGAAAACCCATAAAAATAATCAACTTACTATGTAAAATGTAATTAAAAGCCGAATATGTACGCTCAATAACTGCATGCCTTCTACGAATAAGTTCAGAACATTTTACAAAAACGTATAAAATATGGAATCTCTTCTTATATACAGAAATCAGAAAAGTTCAAGGTATCGTATTTCACTAACTAAAGAATCGTTATCCAAAATAACGAACATCCCGAAATGGTAGTGCATCTTGTTCTTGTAAAATAGAAACTGAATTAGTAACAATATTTTTAGTTAAATTCAAATCGTAACCAAAACCTAAAATCTTGACTGAATTAATCTAAAAATGCATCTTTATAATATCATATTTCATTTACCATTAATATTTACAAATCAATTATAAACCTTGCAAAAATTATTTTGCGATTGCATGAATGAACTTGTCTTTTTTATTAGTGAGTCGATTGAAATGTTTAAAACGATTTATTTAGAATAAAAATGGACCAAGGAAAATATTTGTTACTGTAGAGATTAACTATACTTTGTACAATTGTGTGCACTTTTCTGGAGGGTGGGAGGAATTCAGTGCACGATTGAGTAAAATAAACGTGTATAGCAATGCAGAAAACCTCGAATGATATACCCATCTTACCGACTTTATTATATATTACTGACGCACGAACAGATAGTGCGTATCATATTCAATGATTTTCAATACAGAAACATTTCGATAACCTTAACCTAGCAAAAATATATTTCTTTACTTAAACTGAATTGTTTTTATAACTAACTTTCATGAAAAGAACTGTAAATATTGCACATGTATATCTTTACTATCTAATTGCACAACTAGTTTTAACGTAGATCATTTCCATAAGGATATCTAATACATTAAGTATAGGGCATATGCGACCAACTAGCTTTTACCGTGAAGCACGGCACACAAAACAAGATGATGTCATGAATACATCGCCTACGTACGCGAATGATGTGCAAACAAAAGCAATTAAAGATTATACTCATCATTGTGGTCTAACTTTTAACTACAGGTATTATAAAAGAATGATATGTTAATCGAAAAATGAGCCATAAAGAACAATACACAACAATTTGTTTCTGCGCACGCGTAATAAACAGTCTACAATGAATGGCAATTGAATATAAATCCCAATATACGAGTATTTAGATTGGGAAAATCAAAATCCAGTTCAGCTAGTGAATATGATACTACTCCCATTGAAAAGGATTTTATACTTTGTTCTGTTTACTACTGTTTGGGTCATTGAGACTACAACTGTTTTTAAAATCATATAATAAAGTAATTTAGTAGATTCATCTCACCTTGACAATGAAAAATATTAGCATAATGACGCCTCAACAATTTCCAGCATTACTTATGATATAATTGACCAAATCGTGTATGGTCTCTGTTAAATAAAAGGATCTTCACTGAGGTCAAAATGCCTAAAATTTGAATTGTTACAAAGAAACAAGTGAAGCACCTAAAGGGAGACGCAGGCAAAATTTTCATTTCTTAGTCTTGAATTTTTCATTTATTATTCTTTAAATGTCCTCAAAGTAAATACACTAGACAGTCAAAGGAACAAAACTTTTCAGCATATTAAGAATAAAATGGTGGTTTCCTAACTTGACCTGCGTGGTTTGATCGTCAGGTTAGATCGCTAACACACAAATGTCAACATGTCAAATAAATGACTTAGACTTGTTTCAATCATACAATTTCCTCATTTCTGTTTTTTGTTACTTCACGGGTTTGATCAAGTCACAAGACTTGTTTTAAAAGTATTTGCTGATTCTGTTGGCAAATAGATTTCGTTCAACATACATATATATTTACGCTTCAAACCCAAATAAAGTAGAATTTACACAGAAATTCATGCTGGGACTTGAAGAAATGTCATTTTAACGTGATTAGAGTACATAAGATCATTTTAATATTTTTTTCATTATTTATTATCCTTTTAAAATGGAAAAATATTTATAGGGTAATAAAGTAATATACATGTACTTGTACTCAGAATTCAAGTGAAAATCGATAGGTTTTATTGCTGTTGTTGTTTTTAGTAGTAGTAGTAGTAGTAGTAGTAGTAGTAGCAGTAGCAGTAGCAGCAGCAGCAGCAGCAGCAGTAGCAGCAGCAGCAGTAGTAGTAGTAGTAGCAGCAGCAGCAAATTATATATGCTTCAGTGGCTCCAGTCGAAAATGTTGGTCTGAGCATAAACTTTTACAGCGGGTCGATCTTAAAAGTTTGTTTGTTCGTTTTTAAGGGTTATTGTTGTCATTGTTGTTGTCATTGATGTTGTTGTAGTTCTTGTTGTTTCAGCCGTGTATAACATTTAGTAATTATTTTGTTTATTACCTATATCATGAACCATATAAAACTTAATATGTGTTTATTTGCATATCTTCATGTTGGATTTATACATGTTATACGTTGTGTGGTAATAAAGTTGTCTGTCTGTCTGTCTTTTTGTTTGTTCAGTTCGTAATGGATATCTTTATAATTTTTCTATGTAATGAACGTAAGATTCTTTATTCTTCTTATATCATAGTTTAATTGTGACTGTACGAATTCTTACTTTCATTTATTTTTTAACATTCAATCTCATAGCACGGCATCAAAATAATAATTAGGGTTGTGGTTTTGGTGGTGATGATGATAACGACGTTGAATGTGATCATGATGATGATTATGATGAGGACTACAGTAATGAACAATGAACGGGTGAACATGTCCAGTACTAACAATTCATTAAAATTGAAATCGTATTTCAGTATGTCTGAGATGGCAGCACTTACATAAACAAAACAGATGTACATATATGCATTCTTTATTTATTTTAAAGACATTCTTCAAACACAGACAGATATCAAACACAATATTTTATCCATTAAAAATCTTGTTATGTCATCACTTAATTTTCTCATTGCTGCAGTATCTGATCATTTTACTATATCATCACTGTATAATCTCACCACAATCATATCTAGATTTCCTAATGATTTTCTCTCTAATTGCTAATTTGTTCCATCGGAACAGTATATAATCTCATCATTTCATCACTATATTATCCTCGGTTTATTCAAGCAACAGTATTTGATCTCATCGGTCAATTATCTCATCACTTCATCATCTCATCAATATATTATCTCTTCTCTTAATTTTTGCATTGGTTTATTACTAGTATCTCATCGGTTAATTATCTTATCACTTCATCATCTTAACTTTATATTATATCTTCGTTTTGTTATCGCATCGGTCAATTTATTATCTTCTTATCACTTTATCATCTTATCACTTTTTTACAATTATTAAAATAATTCGTGAACTTTTGCTGTCATTTTTTTTACTTGGATCATAAAAACAACCTTAGTTGATATAATTCGGAAAAGTGTCTTTATTTTTATAAGAAAGATTTAATTTTACTATATTTTTTTTCCTTTACGAGCTTTGTGCACTTTAATAACCATGGCAACGCAACATCGGCGCACGCCGAAATTTTCATATAATGTTCAAATATAAACAAATGTTGAAACAAACTGAATGATTATTTCATGAAGTGAAACTACATGCAAACATCTATTTATATTCAAATGACAAATGAAATTTGACGTCGTTTGCACGTTGAATGACTGACTAAAAAAGTTTTATTGTTTATGACGGAACATAGAGTGTCATTTCCAATGGGCAGATATGTTTCTATTTTATCTCACACATGAATTGCAATGTCGAACCACTACTGCATGAAATATCATGGAAAAAACCACTTGAATAGTTAACATATACACATAACTGACCCTCGTCTGGCTCCCATGAAGCCCATTTAAAGAAACGTTTCTGAGACCCATTCTGTAACAACCACGGTGAACTCGAATCTTTGCGCCTGCCATCAATATAAATATGACTGGTTAAACCCCTAATAATGTTTTTCACGTCCCCATATTTCCACTCCGAATCAATGTTTATCAAGTGACCACCGTCTGCCAGGCACTGCTTTTCTGCGTCGTCAAATGACTTCCTTTCGACATATAGCTTTACACAGAATCCATGTGTCGTCAATGTATATGCCTTGGGACAAAATATCTCACATATGCTGATCTCTGTATCCGTCGTCAATTTATCCCCAGATTGATATCTGCCACACTTTCTCGTTCGTTTCCGTGAAGCTTTGGACCCTTCTGTTATTGCACGACATTCTGACCATTGCGTCCAGTCATAGCAAGGATGGAGATTTTCAAGGTTCCGAATTGCCATTCCTAACAGTGTTATTATTGGCTTATGTAGCGTTCTTCCCAATTTTAATAACATTTCGCCGTTAACGTCTTCCGCGGCTGTTCCGTTACTTTCCGTCAGAGACGCAGAGGAAATATCCATTGTCACTATTACCACTAAGACGCAAAACACGAAACGTACCTTTCTTCCATTCATATTGATATCCAAATAACGTGTTACGCTTTATGTTTAATTATTTGGTTGTATACAGGGAAACTTTTTATAAACAGTTTAACTGTACAGTATGGAATACCGGTTCAAAATGAAGTATTAGATATTAACAGTACAAAACAAACTCTTAATCTTATCTCAGTGCATTGAATTAGTTACGCACGGCTTACTCTTAGCGCTTGCTGATAAATTCACTTTTTAAAAATTATATAACTCTTGTTGGGGTAATAAAAAGCTAAGGGTTTTCCGGAATGTTTCCGGGGTTAAAAAATTTTATTAACGAAAATCTCTTGTATAAATTAATAATTTTAAAAATGAAAAAAATGCACATTTCATTTCCCTTTTTCCAGACATTGTTTTGACAAGTCTTAATACAGTTTAATGGTTTGTTCCTTAAATTAGATAGCTTGAACTTTTAGAGATGTTCTTCCTGAGTGTAATGCATGAAATTAAATTATTTTATTCATTCGTTACATGTAAAGTCTACCGAAAAACAACTCGTTTGAAGATTATATAATGACCAGTCCTGTTAAATATTCATTAGTAAGAAGTGTTATTTTGAACATGGCTTTCGAATGTGAGTGAAAAGTTAGTAAATGTTTTGTTTTTCTTTCTTCTAACTGTTGATTTTCTTTAAACGAGTATATGTTCATCTAGTGGCGTAAAGGTTTGAAAAATGTGTTTAAAATAACATTCCTTTAAGTATTTGTGTATGGATCTCAAATTCCGAACTGCCGTTCCAGACTATGATAATATTGGCTTGTTTTTATTATATTATATCTGAAAACAAATCCCATTTTATATCGAGAGTTCCATATTAACTGATATTCAAACGAGTATTTTAATTTTCCCTTAAAAATAAAAAATAAAAAGTTCATGTTTACAACATGATGTATTTAACTTTCTCTGTTAACTGTACTGAGTTGCGTTACGTCTAATAAATTCATTAAGATGAAAAAGTTTAATGTACGAGGGTTGTTCAAAACAGTTATAGGACTGAGAGTCTTGCATATTCATATTTAATCCAATTAAGAATATTTTCATATGTATAGGGGTCGTAAAATGTTTACTACAATTTATGTACCAGTTTATTTATTTACTGTGTTCCTGTGATATTGAATAACCAAGGTAACACGCACCCGGCGCAGCACATTAAAATACTTATTGAAGCTAAGTTGAACTTTTAATTAATTCATAATTTATTCTCTTTTTTGTCCATATATTCCACCAACACATTTTTTTTATATTTTTGTGACATTATATCTAAATTTGACGTCATTCGGACATGAAATGGCAAAATTATTTAGTTTTAAATAGCTGTGGTCATGGCGTTAAATGTAGAAATACGGCAGAAGTTCGTGCGATCGTTTAATTGTGCCACCAAATTGGAAATATTCTTTCAGATACCTGAAAGAATATACAAAATGATAAGATTAAGAAAGGAAAATTATCCTGCCATCAGGACAGTCGTTTTCAGCTGGTACGTACAATCAAATATAAAATCTCTAACAGGAAAGTGTGAGGATGAAAGTGGAAAATTGACGGACGTTGGTGATGTCAATTGCAAAAGCGCTTTAGATTGATTTACGGTAAACGGTATACGGACTGTCCCACCAAAGGATTGTATATAAGACGTTTCTATCAAACACCATTTTATTGTATCTCATTAGATATACGTGGCTTTAATAAATTAACATAATAATGATTAACGGTAATGATTAGTAGTATTTTCCCCCAATTTTGTTTTAATAAATGATTCTTTTCAATTGATAAATATTGTAATTTTACTTTATATAATCATATTGTTTTAAAAACGTACGATGACATACATGTGAAAATAAATAATAAAAATAGCTTTCGCTGTGCATGCATGTTGAGTTCCCAATTCACTCAAAATATTTGAGGAAAGTGGAGAATGGTCGACTATCGGCCATTTTTCTAGGAGAGTTGAACGAAATTGTGATCGCTTTCTTTCTCGCTTAATCTCCACATTTGAGACCTGATCATTGTCACATGATTCAGACACTTAGAGCACTAGGAAGAATACTTTCAGTATGGATGACACTTGTTATATTTTGTATTTAGTTAATGACGTAATGAACGTCATTTATTGTATAGTCAGCATGTGCTGGGTTTCGTACCCCTTGTCATTTGAAAATTTCACAGAATTGTTATTTGTGACATGTTGATTTTTGTATCTTGTAAAACTATGTAGGTAAATTAAAAATGTGAACAGTAGAGCTGCAGTCTAATTACTTTTTGAACAACCCTCGTATAATAATTTTATTCATGATTATTTGATACAAACAGTTTTGCATAAAAAAAATGAAATCATCGCCATAACTTACATTTCTTTGTGAAACTGTAATTGAATATCCACATATGAGCATTGCTAGTGCATGGAGAATCCCCAGAAATTCCAATAACACATGGTGAAAAAATAATGCCTATTATTGCTATATACATGCATTACATAACATGTAAATTGAAACAAACAGGAGGGCCCAGAGGGCCCTGGATCTCTCCCATAGAAATAGGTCAAAAGGTTAAAGTGTAGCCCCTTTTCACTCCAGAAGTACAATTTGAATACAAAGAACAGCTTAATCTGAACAAAAATGTACACTGTCACCAAGAAAATTTTTGTGTAAAATTATTTCAAGACTGAAGCAGGGTTAAGATGTTGCTTAGATGTTGTTGTTTTCTAATTTTAACTCTTGCAGCCATTTTATTAAACACTTCAGCCTGTCACAAAGCGAGAGTGAGCTAATAAAAGGATGACAGAAAAAAAGAGATGGAAAACAAACGTTTGTCCTGGCCTGAGATTGAACTGCATGTCGACATCGATCACATGAGGCGGGGCCAATTTTGACCCTAGGGGTTTTATTTCAACAAACATGGTAAACATACACTAGAATATGTTTCGTTCCTTAGATCTTTAGGATTTTCACAAGAGTATTTTTTTTTTATTATAAATATACATGAATATATATGAAAAATCAATGACCCCTTGGGCGGGATCAATTTTAACCCTAGAGTTTATATTTGAACAAACAAAGATTTTTTTTGTTTTTACTATATACATATTATAAATATCAATAACCCATTGGGCGGTGCCAATTTTGGTCCTAGGGCATTCATTTGAACAAACTTGGTAGACATCCACTAGAAGATGTTTAGGGATAAATATCTTATCTTTAGTGCTTTTGGATTGACACAAGAAGAATTTTTTAAGTTTTGACTATATACATATAAGAAAAATCAATGACCCCATGGGGCGGGCTCACTTTTACCCTGGGGATTTTGTTTGAACAAACTTGGTAGACATCTATTAGAAGATGTTTCATGCCAAATATCTAAGCTCTACCTCTTTTGAATTTTCACAATAAGATTTATAAATTTTTTGAATATATACAAATAATGAAAAACAATGACCAATGGAACGGGGCCGATTTTGAATCCTCGGGCTTTTATTTGATAAACTTGGTAGACATCCACAAATAGATGTTTCATGCCAAAAATCTAAGCTCTAGCTCTTTCAGATTTTTACAAAAAGAGTTTAAAAAGATTTTTGTAAAAAAAAATCTTTCGGTTGTAATTCTTTGAACAATATAGGTATAGCCTCATTCAAGAAACATCCCTGCAAAGTTTCAACAAATTTGGCCAAGTGGTTTAGGAAGAGAAGTTGTTTAAAGAAATTGTTGACGCACGGACTGACGCACGGACGATGGACGACGGACAGTTGGCCATCGCAAAAGCTCACCTTGAGGACATTGTCCTCAGATGAGCTAAATAATATAATGGAAATTGCCACACTGAATCGAGATCGATCCTTGTTTGTCTTCTTTATAATTATGCTCATCTAGTTTTAACAGTTGTATAATTTTTATTTTTCAAAAGCTTTTTATTTCGATGTGCCTTTACAATTTTTATATACGCTAACGATCTTCTGCATCTGTCAAATTTTGTTAATTAGTACAGTTCGTGTGATTCAGATTTCTGTATGGAAGTCAAAATTTGTTTGCAGTTTTCTACTTTAAATGCAATTTATGGCACATTCAATGTTATTCTTTGATCATGTGATGCGCGTGTAACGTGTTCTTAATCCATTATTACAACATTATTAAACACATATTTGCCCTTTTTACAGAAGGAAAAGGTTATTCATTTCTGTATGTTAATGTTTTTGAATCACTACATTTGTTCTACACGCAATCATCATATATCAACATGATAGCAGTCCTTGGAAACACATGAATATAAATAATTTAAGCATGTGATGAAGCAATATCATGTTGCAGACTAACATGTGTATTAATTATGATATTTTATAACTACCATTGATGCAAATGTATCGAGGTATTTTCTTCAAAAACAAAACTTATATGAATACATTTAATTGTGTTTCGTTTTTCTTCTTCCTTTCGTCTTATTCTTCTTCTTCTTTCTCTTCTTCTCTTCTTCTTCTTTTGATTTCATTTCTTTTCCTGGTATTATCAGATATAAATAAAACACGAGAAATAACAAAAGTTTTCCAATCTTCAACAGTTGTTGGTGCACGGTTTATTGTCAAACACTGACGATCATCTGACAATCAGATCTATATTTCACAAATAAACGGTCTTTTGACAGTGCAAGAAGACGAATCATGCCAATATATATTGCTATAGTGCATCTTGATACAAAGACCACCACCTGGTTGTCCGGATGCCCAGTAGAAAAACCTTTTCGGGGAGTTATCTACAGTCACCCATTCTGAACTGGAGTCCTTGTGCCGACCGTCAATATAAATGTAGGAATTAAATTTGTGAAGAAATTCCGTTACATCGGCATTCTTCAACTCGGAATCTATATTCATCATGTGACCACCGTCTGCCTGACACTGTTTTTCCGCGTCATCAAACAATTTCGAATTGACATGCAGTTTAACACAGAATCCATTTGTCGTCACGTTATATGCCTTTGGACAAAATCCCTCACATATGCCGATGTCTGTTTCAATCGTCACCTTTTCCTCGGATTGATATCTGCCACACTTTCTCGTTCGCTTTCGTGAAGCTATGTATCCTTCTCTTGATGCACGACATTGTGACCATTGTGTCCAGTCATAGCAAGGGTGGAGTTTTTCAAGGTTCTAAATCGCCATTCCTAACAGTGGTATTATTGGCTTACCCAGCTTTCTTCTCAACTTTAACAACATTTCACCGTTAACGTCTTCCGCGGCTGTTCCGTTACTTTGTATCAATGACGAAGAGGAAAAGTCCGTTGTATTTATCAATACTAAGACACTGAATAAAAAACATGCTAGCATCTTTCCTTTATTATATTTTTTTTTCTTACACTTCACGTAAATAATTTAGTTATATATTAATTTAGTTATATAACGATAGTTTTCTATTTTCAAGAAATTTTCAGTTAGACCTATCGGTATGAAGAAACGATTCAAAATGAAGTTTCTGTTCTTAATGAAAATAAGCTTGACCGAAGTTTATTGAATAAGCAACTAATGGCATTATGTAGATGTTTTGCAAATATTCCGTGGAAAAAAAGAAGATGATGTAATGAATTAAATAAATCAAAGTAGGGAATGTTTTCAATCAAAGTGATTCACCTTATGAACTTTACTAAACGTAAATAACTCACTTTAATAATTTCAATTAGATAATTTGAAACAATGGAGATGGAATTTTTCTCACTTGCTACCAGACATTGTTTTAACAAGCCTTAAATAACAAGCAAATTCGTTGAATTTATCTTCCCCACCCCCCCCCCCCCCCCCTCCGAGTACTGGTTATTACTCACACAACAACTGAAGACATAAAGCTTTATTATATATTTATCATGGTGTAAACAGTAATATTCTTTGAACTTGAATAAATATTCAAGGCATTAACAGAGCCCTAACTCAGGTGTTAAATAGTAAATATATGGACATGGCAATGAGATGTAAATTGCCTTTTTGTATCTATGGTTCTCATAAAGTTTTGTTGAAATCAATACAGCAGTTGCAAAGAAATAGCAATATTGCTCTATATGCATACTACCTAACTAATCAAGGGCCATAACTCTGTAATGAAGGTTCTGGTCTGAACAAGGAAACATAGTATGCACATCTTATTTTGGTAATGTTTTCCATAAAGTTTTGTTGAATTCCAGCCAGTAGTTGCAGAGAAGTAGCGTGGAAACAATTATTGCTCTATATGCATACTGCATAACTAATCAAGGGCCATAACTCTGAGTAAGTGTCTGATTGGAACAAGGTAATGATATGCTCATCTCCTCTTTGTATTGAAGGTTCCATAAAGTGTGCCCTATATGCATACAACATAACTAATCAAGGGCCATAACTTTGAGTAAAAGTGTCTGACCGGAACAAGGCGACGATATGCGCATCTCCTCTTGGTATTGAAGGTTCCCATAAAGTTTCGCTGAATTCCAGCCAGTCGTTGCAGAGAAGAAGCGCGGAAATGATTAATGCTCTATATGCATAACTAATCAGGGGCCATAACTCTTGGGTTAAAGGGTATGACCGGAACAAGCCGATGATATGGGCAGCTCCTCTTGAAATTGATGATACCAATAGTTTCCTTGAATACCAGCAAGTAGTTGCAGAGAAGTAGCGCGGAAACGATTATTGCTCTATATGCAAACTGCATAATTAATAAAGGGTCATTACTCTAAGTTGAAGAGTCTGACCGGAACAAGGCAACAATATGCGCATCTCCTCTTGGTATTGAAGGTTCCCATAAAGTTTCATTGAATTCCAGCTAGTAGTTGCTGAGAAGTAGCACAGGAACGTTTATTGCCCTATATGCATGCTACATAACTAATCAAGGACCATAACTCTGAGTTAAAGTGTCTGACCAGAACAAGGGGATGATATGCGCATCTCCTCTTGGTATTGAAAGTTCCCATAAAGTTTCGTTGAATTCCAGCCAGTAGTTGCAAAGAAGTAGCACGAAAACGATTATTGCTCTAAATACATCCTGCATAAGTAATCAAGGACCATAACTCTGAGTGGAATTATCAGGCCAGAAAAAGGCAACAATATGCTTATCTCCTCTTGGTATTGAAGGTTCCCATAAAAATTCATTGAATTCCAGCCAGTAGTTGCTGAGAAGTAGCACGGAAACTATTATGCCCTATATGCATGTTACATAACTAATCAAGGACCATAACTCTGAGTTAGTGTCTGACCGGAACAAGGGGACGATATGCTCATCTCCTCTTGGTATTGAAAGTTCCCATAAAGTTTTGTTGAATTCCAGCAAGTAGTTGCAGAGAAGTAGCACGGAAACGATTATTGCTCTAAATGCATACTGCATAAGTAATCGAGGACCATAACTCTGAGTTGAAGTGTCTGACCAGAACAAGGCAACAATATGCTCATCTCCTCTTGGTATTGAAAGTTCCCATAAAGTTTCGTTGAATTCCAGCCAGTAGTTGCAGAGAAGTAGCATGGAAACGGTTTTTGCTCTATGTGCATACTACATTACTAGTAAAGGGCTATAACTCTGAGTTAAAGTGTCTGACCAGAACATCTCCTCTTGATATTGATGATTCCCATAAAGTTCATTGAATTCCAGCCAGTAGTTGCTGAGAACTAGCTGAGAACTAGCGCGGAAACGAAATTCTGACGGACGACAACGCCAAAACAATATCCCCCCTCCCGATTCCATCGGCGGGGGATAATTAAGCATAATGGTTTGTTGCTTTTGCAATTTGAAGTAATAGAGTGCAAGTTTTATCACAGTAAAATATTATTATGCATTTAACTAACACAACACTTTTTACTAGTTTTAGGAAAGGTAAATCTGTCAAAAATCATCAAACTTTAGCCAAATTCGAACTTGACTTGAACATTCCTACGAAATATCCATACACTAAATTTGAGTTGAATTTTTACAACTGCTGGGAAGGTTATGAACCGGAATCTGAAAATTAATTAAAATTTTCAAAGTTCAAGGGCCATAAATCTATAGTTAATATCATCTAACTTTAACCAAATTCAAAATTTACCTTTGCATTCCTTTGACGTATCCATATATCAAATTTGAGTTAAATGTGTACAACTGATTGTGATATAATAAACGAAAACTGATTTTTTTCCAAGAGGCATAAAAGTCATCGGACCATTAGCAAATTCGAACATGACATGTATTTTCTTATGATATATCCATATGTCTAATTTGACTTGAATGTGTGCAACTGTTACAAAGATAATGGACGGAAACTGATGATGACATAATGATGGAACAGGATAAAACTTTTTATGCCCCGGCCATTTAATGGCGAGCGGATATTAAAACAAGTAGAGTTGGTAAATGTTGAATAACGAGAAAAGTAGACTGGTGTTGAATTTATCTTTAATAAAAACAAATACAATAGAGATCTACAGTATAACATGTTAAAGTCTAATAAACAGAACAATGTTTTGTTTAAAGTGCCTGCACAGCTGGAAAAAAAACATTCATATGGTATGATAAATCTAACAAGAAGCGCCGCAATGCGACGAAAACCAGGTTTTCAACGACCTAGTTTTGATGTGACAGCAATCAATAGGTCAAAATGCACTGAAGTTATTGAGAAGATACTGAAAATTCTATTGTAAGCAAATTACCTTGACCTTGCTCCCAGATATCTGAGTGGCAATCCAAAGCTGCCACTCAGCAGTTCGGTGTCAAAAGGGCCAAAGCAACTCAAGTTATAACATGAAAACTAAATGCATTAATCCTTTACACAGACACTTTGGGTAGCAATCCCAAGCTGCCTCTTGATATAAGCTACCATTCATCAAGTTTGTGTCAATAGGCCAAAGCAAACTCAAGTTATTGAGCGGAAACTGAATTTCTATTTTTAAGTCACAGTGACCTTGACCTTGATCAAAGACACCTGGGTAGCAATCCCAAGCTGCCTCTTGATATAAGCTATCCATACACAAGCTTGGTGTCAATAGGCCAAAAGCAATCTCAAGCTATTGAGCGGAAAACTGAATTTCTATTTTTTCAGTAACAGTGACCCTGACCTTGATCACAGACACCTGGGTAGCAATCCCAAGCTGTCTCTTGATATAAGCTATCCATACACCAAGTTTGGAGTCAATACGCCAAAGCAAACTCAAGTTATTGAGCGGAAACTGAATTTCTATTTTTAGTCACAGTGACCTTGACCTAGATCACAGACTCCTGGGTAGCAGTCGAAGCTGCCTCTTGATATAAGCTATCCATACACCAAGTTTGGTGTGAATAGGCCAAAGCAAACTCAAGTTATTGAGCGAAACTGAATTTCTATTTTTAGCAATCCCAAGCTGCCTCTTGATATAAGCTATCCATACACCAAGTTCGGTGTCAATAGGCCAAGGCAAACTCAAGTTATTGAGCGGAAACTGAATTTCTATTTTTAGTAACAGTGACCTTGACCTAGATCACAGACACCTGGGTAGCAATCCCAAGCTGCCTCTTGATATAAGCTATCCATACACCAAGTTTGGTGTCAATAGGTCAAAGCAAACTCAAGTTATTGAGCGGAAACTGAATTCTTATTTTTAGTAAAACAGTGACCTTGACGCTAGATCACAGACACCTGGGTAGCAATCCCAAGCTGCCTCTTGATATAAGCTATCCATACTCCAAGTTTGGTGTCAATAGGCCAAAGCAAACTCAAAAGTTATTGAGCGGAAACTGAATTTCTATTTTTTTAGTAACAGTGCCCTGCCTTGACCTTGATCACAGACAACCCTGGGTAGCAATCCCAAGCTGCCCTCTTGATATAAGCTACCTACACACCAAGTTTGGTGTCAATAAGACAAAGCAAACTAAAGTTATTGAGCAGAAACCAAAAGTTGACGCCCGCCCGCCTGCCCGAACGCCCGCCCGCCGACTTCGGCATTACAATAACCCGGTTTTCGTTGAAAACCTGGTTAATGAATGGTAAATGATATTAAATTAATACAATGCCAGTGTTTTGTACTCTAAACTCATGGATTTATACATACATCTGTGTCTAAACTGTACCATTTTAATATCATGATTTACTTGAACTTTATATGCTTTCTGATCAGGTTTAAGATTTAAAAAAGAACCCTATTGGATCATTAGTATATACAATATGTTCATCCAAAGATTTAAGGTTAACACAAAGTGCCAATTCAATGGTTCATCAACCTCTTAAAACATTGATGATAACAAAATGTGCTGTCACAAATGCTTAGTCACATTATAGAGGATATTTTCATTAAATTCTTTGCATTTCCTGACGACTAAATGATCTTTTATCACAAAATTATTATTTCATCTTATTTTGTACCACTGCATGAGAACCTGACCTTAGCCAAAAGGACCTTAATTTTCCACATGTTACTATGCCTCACTATACCGAACATTTCTGCAAGAGTATATAACAATCCCTCTGTAAATGTACATGTTTTACTATTGACAAGTGTTTTACTCCGACTTCTTAGTGTGACCTTGACCTATGACCTAGAAACCTGCTTAATGTATGTACCTCTATGTCTTATGATGGTGAACAGTTATGTTAATTAATACTTGAATCAACCAATGCATGTAGAAGATAGTTATGTTCTTAGCAAAATCTTCACATTTCATTATCACCTTGACCTTGCATATATTGACCTTAATTATACTGACAACACTCAGTCAAATCACAGTGAACATGTTTTTACATAATCCTTCAATTTAGGGCTACTATATTGTTCACACCACAGACACTCACGCATACACCGACATCCATATTTGTATTTTGAAAATTGACCTCTCTGTACAACCTTGACCTGAGAAATTTGCATGCAACATTACCCCTCATAATGGTTAACATTTATCCCAATGCTTCATTAAAATCCCTCAATGCCTGTAGAAGTTTTGCTACATACTACAAGTATTTTACATTGACCTTTAAGTGTAGCCTTGTCCATTGATCTTAAGTCTTGGTTCATTTGCCCGACACTTCATTTCATGGTTGTAAATGTTTGTATCAAGATATACTATAATGCATGTAGCTATATGCTCCCGACAAAATCTGGATATTTCATCATCTCTTGTGACCTTTGCCATGCATGTATTGACCATGATAATGCTTGTACTAAAAGTCTCATTTTTGCGAACATTTTTCAATGTAACACATCAATTCTTATATTTCAATCTGATCTTTGATCTCTGTGTGACCTGACTTTAGCCACATGGATAAATATTTGTCCCATGCAACAGTTAGATTTCACAATTCATCAAGTTTTGCTTAGGACAAGCATTTTCTTTTAACCACTTAGTGTGACCTGAACCTTTGACCTCTAATTTATGCAAGCGACACTCTGTCTCCTTCCATGTATACTAGCATATAAGATATGCAAAACTGAATGCGGCCCGGAAGCCAACCATATACTTAAGACAATCCCATTATGCGTGCCTTTTTTTATAAACAGACATATAAATATGGATCATAATTCTGTCAAAAATAATAAAATTGCATGTATGAAAACCTGAAATGTGACAAAGTGGTTTGAGACAATTATTCTGCAAAAGTTTGGTTCTAATCCTTTCGAAAACATAGAGAAATTGCTTATCCATTTCCCCAAGCCAGTCCCTTCAGCACCCAACTGACATTGTCTAATGTCAATCTAATATATAGAGGAAATTGAATGAGTGTATTTAGTTTTATACTGAATTTATTGAACGAGTTGAATAAAATTATATTATGCGAGCCTCTGGCGAGCTTATTATTATTTAATTGAACAAGTTCAATAAATTCAGTAATGAACTTACAGTCATTTAATATTCTACTTATCATATACCAAAAATAAAGACGGTTATTTTTCATTGATGCGTCTATAGAATAATTTTCTGGCATTTTGCGCATCTTTACGCTATGTTTATTAATTTTATAACATACAAAGCAAATGACGTCATGTCCAAATATATGCACAGCTGTGCAATACCATATTTACAGTTGCAAAAACAGCACGGGTATGTGATAAAAAAAATCTAACAACCATTTTTTATTTATAAATAGCTTATTAAATTAGTACAATATATTCAGACTGACCAACTGCTATTCAGCTCACAGGGACCCAGCACAGTGTTGGGATAGTGTAAACAAGAGGGCCATGATGGCCCTGAGGTCGCTCACCTGTATATAGGCCCCCCAGCCCCCCCCCCCCCCCCACGTTGCAGGGCCAATTTAACCGAAGGGATTTTATTTGCACAAACTCGGAAGACACTCATAAGAAGATGTTTCATGCTAAACATCTAAGCTCTAGCTCATTGGACTTTATTGAAAGAAGATTTTTTTTAAGTTTTTACTATACACATATAGTTAAAAACAATGACACCCCTGGGTCCGGGCCAGTTTTGACCCCAGGGCTTTTATTTGAACAAACTTTGTAGACACTTACTAGAAGATGTTTCATGCTTAATATCTAAACTCTAGCTATTTGGGTTTTTTCAAAGAAGATTTTTAAGTTTTTGCTATACACATATAAAGAAAATCAATGACCCCCGGGGTGGGGCCAATTTTGACCCCAGGTCTTTTATTTGAACAAACTTTGTAGACACTCACTAAAAGATGTTTCATGCTAAATATCTTAACTCTAGCTATTTGGTTTTTTTCAAAGAAGATTTTTTAAGTTTTTGCTATACACATATAAGGAAAATCAATGACCCCTGGGGCGGTGCCAATTTTGACCCCAGGGCTTTTATTTAAACAAACTTGGTAGACACCTATTGGAACATGTTTGATGCTAAATATCTTAGCCATAGCTCTTTGAGTTCTTTAAAAGAAATATTTTTAAGTTTTTACTATATGCATATAGGGAAAATCAATGTTCCCCCGGGGCGGGGCCAATTTTGACCCCAGGGCTTTTATTTGAACAAACTTGGTAGACACTTATAACAACATGTTTCATGCTAAATTTCTTAGCTTTAACTCTTTTGGTATTTTAAAAGAAGTTTTTTTAAGTTTTTACTATATGCATAAAGGGAAAATCAATGACCCCCTGGGGTGGGGCCAATTTTGACCCCAGGGCTTTTATTTGAACAAACTTGGTAGACACCTATTACAACATGTTTGATGCTCAATATCTTAGCCATAGCTCTTTGAGTTCTTTAAAAGAAGATTTTTTAAGTTTTTACTATATGCATTTAGGGAAAATCAATGACCCCCCAGGGCGGGGCCAATTTTGACCCCAGGGCTTTTATTTGAACAAACTTGGTAGACACCCATTAGAACATGTTTCTTGCTAAATATCTTAGCTGTAGCTCTTTTTGTTCTTTAAAAGAAGATTTCTTAAGTTTTTACTATATGCATTTAGGGAAAATCAATGACCCCCCGGGGCGAGGCCAGTTTTGACCCCAGGGCTTTTATTTGAACAAACTTGGTAGACACCTATTAGAACATGTTTCATGCTAAAAATCTTAGCTCTAGCTCTTTTGGTTCTTTAAAAGAAGATTTTTTAAGTTTTTACTATATGCATATAGGGAAAATCAATGACCCCCGGGCGAGGCCAATTTTGACCCCAGGGCTTTTATTTGAACAAACTTGGTAGACACTTATTAGAAAATGTTTCATGCTAAATATCTTAGCTTTAACTCTATTGGTTCTTTAAAAGAAGATTTTTTAAGTTTTTACTATATGCATATAGGGAAAATCAATGACCCCCCTGGGGCGGGGCCAATTTTAAACCCAGGGCTTTTATTTGAACAAACTTGGTAGACACCTATTAGAACATGTTTGATGCTAAATATCTTAGCCATAGCTCTTTGAGTTCTTTAAAAGAAGATTTTTTAAGTTTTTACTATATGCAAAAAGAGAAAATCAATGACCCCCCGGGGCGGGGCCAATTTTGACCCCAGGGCTTTGATTTGAATAAACTTGGTAGACACCCATTAGAACATGTTTCATGCTAAATATCTTAGCTGTAGCTCTTTTGGTTCTTTAAAGAAGATTTTTTAAGTTTTTACTATATGTATATAGGGAAAATCAATGACCCCCCGGGGCGGGGCCAATTTTGACCCCAGGGCTTTTAATTGAACAAACTTGGTAGACACTCACTAGAAGATGTTTCATGCCAAATATCTAAGCTGTAGCTCTTATGGTTTTTTAAAAGAAGATATTTAAAGTTTTTTCTTTCGGTTGCCATGGCAACCAGAGTTCTGCATGGAATTAAATTCTTTGAACAATTTTTAAAGGTGACCACCAAAGGAACATTCCTGTGAAGTTTGGATGAAATTGGCTTAGTGGTTTATGAGGAGATGTCATTTAAAGTAAAAGTTTACGGACGGACGGACGCGAAAGGACGCCAGACGAAAAGCGATCACAAAAGCTCACCCTGTCACTTTGTGACAGGTGAGCTAAAAAATAATTTTTAAAAAATATATATATTGTATATATAATAGATTATATATAAAGTATATTTTTTTTTCTAGAATAACTTTTTTACACTATCCCAACACTGTGCCTGGTCCCTTTGATTCAGCTTGCTTCTCATTTTCAAATTTTGTATCACAACAAAGAACAGTTTAAAATTTGTAGCAAATGCATAATTTAAATTTTGCAATGTTATAAAAATTAACGTTAATGTGATTATAACATAATCTTCTTTACTTATAACCTCTGTCATAATGAATTATCTTTTATAACTAACTTGATGAAAAGAACTGTTAATATTGTACATGCATATCTTTACTATCAAATTGCACAGCCTGGTTTTAACATAGATCATTTCCATAAGGATATCTAATACATACAGTATAAGTCACTGCCACCAACCAGCTTTTACTGATTAAGACCGCAGGTTGTAAGACCACAGGTTGTCAGTCTGTGCATTATTTCAGGCACAAACAAGAAACTAAGTAGAACCACCGAGGGTCTATAAGATAGCTGGACAGGTTTTTGCATAAAAGAATTCACAGACGCTTACATGGCTCAAACCTAGTGGTGAGAGGCAAGTGATTTGAAGTCAAAAACCATTTCACCTTGGCCACTGACCCCTTTTAATACATACAATGCATGGGTGCAAGTTAAAAATTTTGAAAAACCTGAACTATTTGTTTGGGGGCCAGGGGGCCGCAAGGGCCCCCGGTGGGTCCAGGGCAACGCCCGGCCAGGGGTCCGGGGGGCCTCCGGCCCCCGGAAGCTCCTGCATTATAGCACATTTGAAGGCCTAAAATGCAATTTCCTTGAATGATTACATGCCAGATAACATACATACTGTAGTATAGTATTTTCACGTAAATATTGCTCACATAATTATTTTTTTCTTTTCTCTCTCTTTTTCTTAATTATATAAACAAAAACATTTCAACACAAAAAGAAATGTGCTTTCATATATTGGTTCCACTATTTAATATGGTTCCAACAGTAAAGAGTGATAAAACAAACCAATATATAAATAAATTGAAAATTGAGTTGATTTGTACCGAGTTAACGTTTTAATTAGGGCTGAGCTGACCCTGATTCCATACAAACATTAAATTGTTTTCAAAAAAGATAATTAAAACAAGCCTGGTTATGTTTCACAGTAAGTTTGTTTTTCATATGGTTTGGATCGTCTGCGTGCATTTAATTCTTTTTTTCCCGCTGGATCCATACTTTTTCATTGGATGATTATAATTAGCGCGCCAATCTAAATCGTTGTAATAAATTCACGGATAAAATTGCATGCCGGGATTAATAATACATGTTTTCGTAAACATCTCGTATATCTTCGGAAACAATCGGCAGTTTCCGCGAAAGTTTACTATTGACGCTTCGAGAACAACCGTGAGCATCCGTATGTTATATAGCGTTCTCGATTATGAACTTCTAATCGGTGGTACTTCTCAGTTTGAAAGAGTAGACCCGCACCATACCCCTCCAAATATCTCAACGGATTTACGTGATTTGCAAAAATGATCCCTCCGGCACGTGAAAAACCGGAACTTCCGGCACATGCCGGAAAACTTGCACCCATGACAATGTACATGAATAGTATTATTAAAGCACAGTCATAAAAATGTTTTCTAAAAATGTCCCATGTAACTAATCACTTGAGGTAATCCTTAACAAGAATAAATCTTCAAAGCATGGAGGTGAATAGAGGCTCTTCACGTAACCTTGAACTTCTTCTCAGGTGGTTCTCCCTCAGATTTTACTTTAGATCCCTTTGACAACCATGCCGACATGAATGCGCTACCAGCAGACTTTTTTGGTTTGCTGCAAGAAGACGGAGAAGAGAGCATTCTTTAATACAGAAAAATACTTCTAACCCTATACACATGCATATGTATTTTTTCTTTATTTATTCTGTTGTTTGAAATTTAATATCTAAAATGTTATTTCATGCTAACATCATTTTGTCTTGTTTTAAGTTTCAATGTTGAACTCTGCTTAAGCCAGTGCTAGGGGCTTCGGATGGTAGCTTGGAAATATCACTACTATCCATCAACAGGCTCAATTAAACAGAACCTGCAATATTTTCAAATTTGTCATTTTGGCCGTTCTTTAGGTATTTTGTTTTTCTCTTTTTTTAAGTCGAGTAAAGGTCACATGTCAGATTTTGAAATTTATTGACGGAGAATCTCTCCTTGCATTACTTCAGGCATGAACGTTTAGAACCAGTGATCTTCTGTAACTTAGTAAATGATTAGCTTCCAATAATAAAAAGATCTAATATCTGCGGTAGGTAATGAACCCACAGAGGTTAGCGGCAAATGAGACCCCTACTCCATATTCTAAAAAAAATTCACAATGTAAGGGATGTATTTCCTTAAGCTATGACATACCTTGGATCAATTTTTTTCACACATTCTGGTGTATTATTCCTGGAATTGTTCACCACACTAGATACTGGATGACACTCTACACTTGTAATAGCATGTATCAATTTGGATGCCTATAATTCAATTCAATTTATTTATTGTATAAAACATGTAACATATTTATAAAACAAACCTATGATAAATACCACCTCTCCCAAAAAAGCCCATTCACAAAGAGTAACTTATCAATTACTGCTAGCAGCAATTCATATTCTTTTTATCAAGTAAAGGGAGATAATACATATTCCTGGAGACAAACTGGGTACTGCACTGACTCTGACTGGTCTTTCCAGACATGTGTAACAGTTTAGCATCCCTCAAACTAAAGGAGAACAACAGTTTAAATAAGCATTGTATTAAGTGTATTAATCAATTCCATAACACTTAATCTTAACCTTTAACCTGTTGAATTTGTGTCATGGGCTAGCCAATGTTTTGAATTTGGACATTCCATTCTAATTCTAGTAGGTTAGATCCATTTTAATTTAAGAGGCTTGAATATCAGAGCATTCCATTCTAAATTTAAGAGGTTCAATCCATGTTAATTAAAAACGTTTCAATATTGGAACATTCCATTCTAATTCTAAGAGGTTCAGTGATAAAACAAAAGCCTGGAAAAGATATTGTAGAATATTCAAATGTTCAAAAACTGGGACAAAATTCATGCCAGAGTTATTGGCCTTGGACAGTGAACTAATTATGCTCTCAAACAAGTGTGTGAATTATCAGCCCATTCTCTTTACCAACTATTATTTAAGTATGATGCAGACACCTGGACGAGTACAATAGATCTCCCTATTCTTTGAATAGTCGAGCTAAAAAATAAAAAATAAAACAATGATGCATGATTACTCTTGACAAAGATAAAGGACAATCTTTAGATATGGTTGCATGTGTAGAAGTTAAAGATGCAAGAAAAAATACCTTAAAAAGCCTGAATTTAGCAATATTTTCATCAGTTCTATGAATAAACAGAGAGCTTACATGTACATGACTGTAAACTTTAACGCACATGGTTCAAAGTTATAGTTGTTGATTTTCTTTAGTGGGGGGAGGGGTTGTAGGGGAGGAGAATTATTCTTTACTTGACATGACTGATTTTGCTTAGGAATACCATTTAATATTCAAATCATGAATTAGTTACTTGTTAAGTCAAGCCAACACATCGCCATACCTTATTAAGAGGGACATCTCCGAAATTTAACCATTCTTCTATCTCCTCTTCTGTCTGCAAAATAGCCTGAAATTTAAACAATCTTATAATAATCACAATTAATGGTCATACACAACCAATTAAAGGCAAATTATCACCTAGAAACAAATATTTGTTTTCCTTCTTTAAAAGAAGTAATTTACACAAACTTTTTTCCACATGCGACAAACTACTACTCCTGCATGATTTCTGGAACAGCAGTGTGAGGCAAATGACCATTCTAAATACAAACTAGAACTGTGTCCAAAGGACACGGATGCCCCCACTGACAACATATATATGGTATATAGTGAAAAAATCAACAAAGGGCCATAATTCTGTTAAATTTGGTTGCAGCAAAAATTCCTTCCTTTACTACCATTTACACATTAAGGTTGTTCATCCCTGGAAGTTTAAGCAAAATCTACCATCCGGTTTAAGAGGAGTTGGGTTCACAAAATTTCTATATGGTATATAGTGAAAAAATCAACAAAGGGCCATAATTCTGTTAAATTTGGTCGCAGAAAAAAAAATCCTTCCTTTACTACCATTTACACATTAAGGTTGTTCATCCCTGAAAGTTTAAGCAAAATCTGCCATCCGGTTTAAGAGGAGTTGCGTTCACAAAATTTCTAAATGGTATACAGTGAAAAAATCAACAAAGGGCCATAATTCTGTTAAATTTGGTTGAAGCAAAAATTTCTTCCTTTACTACCATCTACACATTAAGGTTGTTCATCCCTGGAAGTTTAAGCAAAATCTGCCATCTGGTTTAAGAGGAGTTGCGTTCACAAAATTTCTACATAGTATATAGTGAAAAAATCAACAAAGGGCCATAATTCTGTTAAATTTGGTCGCAGCGAAAATTCCTTCCTTTACTACCATCTACATATTAAGGTTGTTCATCCCTGAAAGTTTAAGCAAAATCTGCCATCCGGTTTAAGAGGAGTTGCGTTCACAAGATTTCGGGACGTACGGACAGACAGACGTACGGCGTGACGGACGGACAAGTGCAACGCTATATGCTTCCACTCTGTGGGGGCATAAAGATCAAAGGTCATAGAGAAATTTCATCTTGTGCCATGTAAGCTGACCTGGCTATATCCTGGCAATAACATTTAGACAATATAAGTTATAAATATTAATAACAAATTTATAATACAGCAAGCATCTTTTTTATTTAAAGAGAAAAATTAACCAATGAAAAGCGATGTTACAATCGTGCAGTATTATAACAGTTAATGTCCAGCCCAGGCAATATAAGACATTATCACATAAACCATGGCGCAGGAGTGTAATAAAGCCAAGTCATAAAAACGATATTACACTAGTGTTATAACACTTGATGTGACGTCATTTGCGCTATATATAAACATAGCGTTAAAGCGTGCAAATGTTAGCGCTACACTATAAGCGTGTCAATGAAAAATGACTCTTTTTAACTGTTTACCATTCTATGTTATATATGTGATAAATAGAATATTATATTAGTGTAGATTCAATACTAAATTTATTGAACTTGTTAAATAAAACAATATTATTCAACTCGTTCAATAAATTTATTATTAAACCTACACTCAATCAACTTCCTCTATTTATTAGTCATTATTGTCTTTATGCTTTGGAAAATAAATAACAATAACGATTATATTTACAGGCATTCTGTGATGTATCCAGGACATTGCTGGTGAACTTTCAACTGTAATAACACTGTATGAATACACCGGCTCACTGTCCTGTAACACAATTAGATAAAACTATCGAGCTATGTGAATAATAATGTAATAAATTTCTTAAACTCTTAACCATACTGAATTAAATTTGTACTTGAAAAGTTGACTGCATGTTGTAGTTTAAGAAAACTCAGACTGGTCACATTGTCGTGTGCATATATTCAAAATAACTTGTTGTATCTTCCTGAACAGGGAACATGACAACTTGGCAGCTAAACTGTTAGAATAAGATGAAGACCTCAGGCACCCTTTGGGCCCCATATGCACTATTTCCTGATTTCATTGCTATGAATAGAACCATAGATCAATCCTTAAGATAGGTGAATAGTACCTCAAAAAAAAAATTCATGTGAAGGGTAGGATTTCCATTGGTAAATGATTCACTAAAAGGAGTAGTGGCATAGTGCTTTAAGGTATCTACGTCTCCACCCAGGGATTGTGAGTTCAAACCTTACTAGGTTTATGACATTGTTTTTTCGCAGTCTGATCAGGATCCATGCTGTTTGCTATGAGTTTCTGTACTTGTAATAGGGTTTGTAAACGAACAGCATGGATCATGATCAGACTGCGCGGATGCGCAGGCTAGTCTGGATCCATGCTGGTCGCAAACGCATTATGTTGGTTTTGTCATGACGCGGCTCAAATTAACTTTTATCTTTTTCTCACAGTTTAGATTAAATAAATAATGACTAAATATTAATATTTAATATTAAAAGCTCCGACCATGCAATGATTTACCTAGGCATTATTAATAAATCCCTTGTTAATCTGCTGTGTACTTTTATTACACTCATCCCAATCCCAGAAATATACAGTTTCAGTTGGGGTTTTTTCCCTTCTAAAAAACATAAGATCAAACTACAAAACAACAGTTTCTCTTCATGGGCCTTTGTTTACAAATTTACAATTAAAAAATTGCTATATTGAAACAAAGCAACATACCCCTGGTGGTTTCCATACATCAAAAACACCAGCCATTGTCAGTAACCTTGGCAATGAGGAATTCCCTGAAATGACAATATTCAACTTAGCATAAAAAGTGATATCAGTGACACCTAACTTTTTTTCTAAAAATATTTCTGTCAACATCAAATTCTATTAAATGCTATTGAACAGTTTTCAGTTTTAATTCTGCCTGTATGTCTATATGAAAACTCCTGAAGACATCCTTAAGCTGTTTAAATTGTTTAATTTAATGCTTATTAGCTTCTAGCTACCATTTTTCACTCAAGCATAATACAACACCAAAATAATAATACAACTTAATAATATCCCTTTTTAATGCAATGAAAAATAGATTCTTTCATTTTAGCATGATTCTATTATATCTCCCTTTATAGCATGTCCCTATTTAACCCTTGACCCGCGGAATTGTTTTAAATGGACTTGCCTAGCTTACAGTTTTGGGACATTCTATAATTAATTTTGGGGGTATCAAGATAAAAAATTTAACATTAGTGAGTGTAGATCCTGGTCACATTGTGCTGATATGCAGGCTGACCTGGCTCTATACAGATGGCTATGGCTAATCACTTTCGGTTCCGGGGAATTAAGGGTTAAAGATACCGTTACCACATAAACATTATGTTTTGAGCTAGAAAACCATCTTGAATGTAAGAATGAGAAGCTTTAATAAAATCAATTTCTGTACCATTAGACTCTTCCTGTGTGGCATCTACTTCTTGTTTAACACACTCCTCTTTTACTGTCACCTCATTCTTTATATCTGCATCAACCGTTAGTTTCGTTGTCTCTTCAGAGTCCGCTTCCTTTTTCACTTGGATCATAGTGTCAGATTTTAAGTCAGGTTCTATTTCAGAATTGTTCTCAGTCCTAACAACTGCTTTAATGTCTGATTCACTTTCAGCATTTACTTCAGATTTAACCTCCACTTTGACCTCTGACTTGACCTCTGACCTTAATGTACTTTTGTTATTTTTTGGGAGGTAGATATAATACGGTTGCTTTGAGTCTTTCCCCCTTTTCCACTCAAAGAAGCTGTTGAGATGAGAAAAATAAATCCAATTTCATCACATTAAAATAATATTTACAACTATCAATATCAAACATACATGTATAAACTACATGGGGCCTTTGTGGCCAAGTGGTTATGGTCAATGACTTCAAATCACCTGCCTCTTACTGCTGTTGGTTCGAATCACGACAGGGTCTACCGATTCTTTCATGTAAAAGAGCTATGCAACTAGCTTACCCGAGGTCGATGGATCTTATTAGGTTTCAGGTTGTGCCTGAAAGAATACACCTAAAATTTACCTCCCAATTTTCCAAATGATCTTTATAATGTTGGTGGGAATTAAGTACTCAAGACAACCCACTCCAAAATGGTTTGTATCTTTGCTAAGGGTTCTGTATTTTAAAAGCCATGAACTGGCTATTAAAATCTAACATTTTAAACACATACCTTGTACATCCAGAAAGCATCTACTAAATGTTGTACCATTTTTCATAGAATGATTCCATGATTATGTTCATCAACATTACATTAATCTAAGACATCATTACAATTTTGAGATATTAACCATCTTTACTCTGCTGATTTAGCCTGTGCATTCTACCTAGGCTCTTCATGTTGGGAGCTCAATTTTTATATTTTGATATTGAAATCCCTTAAAATTTGAATGGACTGTTCAAATTTAAATGAGGGCAAATCCTTTGCATAAATTCAGTAGGTTAAGGGTTAAAGAAATTTACAGAGATAATACCCTTCAGCAAGAATGACACATCTTCGGCCTTTTTGAAGTGGAACTTTATATGTCATTTTCTCCAGCATGCTTTCAGCCCGACAATTATTTGTCTCATACGATTTTTCATTTGCCGATCCCTTGTGCCATGAGGGGATCAGTCCCCACTGCATCGGTTGAATGACACGCTGACTTGAACCCTTGTCCTTGAAATGATCGGAGGACAACAGCACTGGCCTGCAGGAAAACAAACAAAAATTGAAAAACTGATTTATATTATCTGAACATTCTCATCACATTTAAGCATGTATACTGATTCTTAGAGACACTATTCTTTGATTTCATTTTGACTTAACTGAAGTCACATTCTGCCCCAAAACAAATGAATGTATGTTTCTTTTTTACAAAGGGATTACATGAGTTTATTAACAGTTAAATAATGGTTTTAGAACATGGTAGATGATATTAATCACCTGAAGAACATAGAGCTGAAAGTGAAATTATTAAGAGTTTGGAAGAATTTAATTTTATCTGAACCGCATTAATTTTCATTTGCAAATTACAAATTTTATATTATTATATGCATATAGATCTGACTGCAACTCATCTAAGTACACATAACCTACTCACGTATGTGCACCTGGAGCTATGTTGTAGGAAGGGAAATAATTCTTGCCATTAGGCGCATCTCTCCAATCTGGTTTCTGGCGCTTCCCTTGTTTGTCTTTGAAATTGCAAGCATTTTGCAAGTCACAAGGAGCCAGAGCACTGACAAGGAAGGAAAATATATATATATGTACTGTACAAATAAATATGTGTAAAAATAAATATCAAAGAAAAAATCTATTCTAAACATATCAGCAAAGTATTATCAATGTGGAGTACATTACATACGAACCAAGGGATGTTTACTAGTAATATTTATATATAAAGTACAATAACAGGGTTTTTTTCCAGGATTTTGGGAACACGACCCAAACCCATGAAATAGGGAATTTCAGCAATGTTTTGATAATAATTGGGGAAAAAATGCATGATTTAAATTTTGCAATTATTGCATGAATGTAAAGAATCACTGTCTAGGATGGCATCTTCAAACATTAGAGCACCATAACAGTGAAGAAGCCGTTACTTTCAAAGCTTTTTGAATTTGTTATTCAATATTTTTATTTTTTCAACTTTCAATTGGGAATTTCTGCCTGTGGAATGGGAAAATAATACACTATTTTCAGCTGGGAATATGACCAATAACGCCTATAAAATAAGACAAATTTATATATATATATATATATATATATATATATATATATATATATATATATATATATATATATATATATATTTCTTTTGACAGGTTGAAATATCTGGAAACTTTATTTTATATCAAACTATTTATCAACTACTTCTTTATTTCTCTTTTTTATAAATCAATCAAACTAAAAAAAGTAAATTTTATACACGGATAGTTCACAGATGTCTTTCATTGAAACAAAAAGTCTGCAGTCAAAGTACACTAAAATATAAAACCATGTGTGTTTAAAGAAATGGTATCAATAACAAACTGTCATGGGTCGAATTATCTTGGGATCGAAATCTGTTTCCTATAATTGCTAACATTCATCGTGATTAAAATATTTCGAAATTAATCGTTAAAGCAAAAAAAGACATCATATGATACAATGTTATTTTTGCACAAATGCTTACCATGCTGTTCTACCGCACATGATTATGCTTTGCCTTAATTGGTATCGTCTAATTGTTGTTTATTTTTGTGAGCAATGAACCGTGGAAGCATGAGCTTTCCCGCCATAATATGGGATACACTATTCTCCGGCCCAGTTGCTTACGGTCTGCGGTCCTTCCCGGTCTATTTCGACACATCTTCTTGGTACAATAATGGCTACGTTCATTTATGACACGTTATGGCCGTGCATGGGGAGGGAGGGGGTAAAAGAAAAATGTGATAGGCTACCCAAGCTACTCAATCCACCAGGGTCGACCCTGAAACCACTAAGGAAAAAAACTTTTAACAGTGATTAAAAAAGTGCAAAAAAGTAACACCGTAAGCCCTTAAGACTTAAATATGTACAGACAAAATTGTTGTGCAGAAGGTTATAATGTTACTCAGGTTAAATTCAGGATACAAGATAAAAGTAGTATGTATGATGTGATGTAACTAAGGATGAACACTGATGCACACACCGCAGACCTAAATCCTGAGATCGTGTCAGCGTTAACTACATGTATACGATGGCGGTGTGTTCTATATTGAACAACTGTTCTTGGAAAGAATGAAAATTTGTAGTAATCAACTATGCTAGTAGGTATCTGATATGCCATGCGAAGATGAAGGCGTGTTTGCCTATTGAGTAAGTGCATGGAGTGAGATAATGAGTGATATTGATATCAACATGTTCATTAATTTACTATCCTATAGAATTAAAGAATAAGTCTACATCGTTGTCTTCTTCATTGCAAAGATCGAGTTCCATTTTAAGTCTCGAATTATATTTGAGACTGAGCCTGGGACTATATGCTGTAATTATTAGTCACAAATCTAGCAGGTTGTCTTTGGACATTTTTAATTTTATCATGCAATATCCTTCTGATGATAAGGATGCCATACACAAGAGCAATATTCTAAAGTTGATCTAACAATGCTGTTATATGCTGCTTCTTAAATACAAGGTTTGGAGGGATGTATGTTACGTTTTACGCTGTCTAAGCTCTGGCTGGCTTTATTAGAGATCTTATTTACACGAGATGACCAGCTCAATGTTGAACTTATTTCTACACCTAAGTAGGTCGCCTGGTCGACAACTGACAGAGGCTGATTGTGAAGTGTATAAACAGCTTTTATTGGTTTGCGATTTCTCGCTTTATGCATGATATAACATTTACTAATGTTAAAAAGACATGTTCCATTTCCGATTCAAAAATGATAAACAATCTAGATCTTCCTAAACCTGTATCATGGTATCAGCCAAAGACTTCACAGATCTGTAAATAACGTCAGTCATCTACAAAAGGCGGACATTTGACTTTAAACATGCAAGTAAAATATATTTACTGGCCCGATCTGTTCCAAACTTCGAATATATATTATTTGTATAAATGAGTTGATGTTTAAATGTGCCAAGGTGTTGTTATAACAGGGGGTCGAACGTACAGAAGTTCGATAATTTTTTAAGCGATGTGAAATGGTACGATACCCAGTAATGGCGGGTTTTAGAATGTTAGTGAGTATATTTTAAATTGCAATTTAATTTTGTGTGGATCATGTGGGGCTCTGACCTACACATATTTTCTCGAAATCATAGAAGTTTAGGTTCAGTAGTAAAAAGGTTATTGAAGGTAAATTGGCAGTAACTGGTTTTGTGTCGGTGAAAAGGTCTTAGATTAAAACTCATATCGTGAATGTTAGTTGTATTTCTACTTACAACTTATGTAGATATTCATTTTTGAGTTGCAATGCAAATACGTTTGTGTAAACATAATATACTCGTATATTCCTAATATTTATGTGAACGATGGATTTTGGTACAATAAGATAACTGTACGTACGCTACAAAATGTTAGATAATTTTGCCAGTGCTAATAATAACTCGAAACTATATACCATAAATGAGCTTCTTTTATTGACTTAAGACCTTGCTTAAAATATGTCGGTGTTTTTACCTTTTTTTTCTTTTCTTTTTTTAGTTGGAGGCATTTACCTTGCTTATACTTGTAAATACAGTGCTCACATAATTATGTTTCCTTTTTTCAAGAATTAACTTCTATTTGATCTCAGATTGTTGTGATAATTTTTTGATCACTATGTAGATTTTCTCTTCTTTCTATACTATTACTGAAGAAAATAACTTCAAATAATATGCAGTTAATTGAAGTGCAAAACAGAAATTTCATTTGACAATATTTATTTAACTCCCATTATTTATGTCTTACACTTGAGCTTTTTATGTATTGAATAGGTAAAATATCTATCATTATGTACATAATTTTCCCATCTTATTTAATTGTTTTTACTTTGTAAAATAGTTTAGAATCCATGAACTTGATGTCAGAGCACCTGGAAAAGGAAAAAATAAGTGTTTTATGTCTGTTTGGAGAACAGAAACGTCAATGGGAGTGCAATATGTATATAGAAAGTGTCGACGTAGCCCAGTCGCCAGATTGTTAGGTTTAAGACAAATTCGCTTGCTACTTATTTCATCAAAAGAAAAACTTGATAGTCTTTTATAATCTATATGAAACAGATATCTTAAACAATTGTAAACATGAAAACAAGGGAGCTATAATGTGTATATCCATATGGATAGTTTGCAGATCGAATGTACAATTTCGTGATGCTAAATCTAATTTGCTGTTTGTATATATTGTACATGTAATTCAAATACTATATCTGTTAATTTCACTATTTACAATTGTTAAAAGGTGAAATAAAAAATGTAAAAGATCTTGTCTGCGGTTATGTTTTTATTTTAAAAAATGTTATAAAATCATTATAAAATTTCAATATACGTCGTATGTTTTTCTCCCTCATTGTCTGTCTGACTGGTAGAATGTCCTCGTAAAATACCCTATATGCTGCTGAATATCACACTACCTTTTTCACATACATATGGGCTTTAGACTATACTCAGATAAGATTTTCCAATGTGCACTGCCATGTGTCTGTCCAACGAATCCTTCGTTAAATAGGGTACGCGTATGCCACAAACATTCCACAATCTTCAGTATGAAGCCTTGTCTAGATTTTAGCCTTTTTTCAGGCATATCACAACTTTTTTACTGAAAAGACGACACATGTCGATGTAGATAGGTAGACAGTCTTCGAAAGAGGTAATTTTATATCTCATCGTATCAGAACAGGGAAGACCTCTTCCTGAATCATAAAGATTAACTGTTATATACATGTACTTTGTAGATGACTATATATCTATTGATGACGTTGACAAAATAGTTAGTTTAGTTTAAACAATATTTTATTTATAATCCATACATTTACGTAATAAAGTAAATAAAATAAAATTTATGGATTGAGTAGGTAGCTTGTAAAGCTTTTTTATGCATTTATTGAGGTTATCGTAGAAAATCCGTAGCAGAAATTTGGAAGTTTGTAAAATGCAAAGATTCATCAATAAATTAAGTTATAAATTAATTCACTTTAGAACCTGGACAAAAATATATATATTGGTCCCAGTTACATGTTACATGTAGAGCATATTTTCAGCATTTGGAAATAGCCTTTAATGTTGAAATAAGAATGATTAATGATAAAAATGATTGTTGATAAAAGTCTATATCTACATCTACATCTATATTATACTGCTTAACAATCAATTCTGATTATGACTAGCAGGCGCGTTGTCAGGGAACTGTTAATAAAAAATTATTTATACGCAAATTTAAAAGTTAAAAGAATAAAAGTTCTACAAGACTATTAATTTAAAAGACAGAGTGTGCAATTTAGAATTTCTGGAATGGGTCAAGTCTCTCAATAAAGATGTTTAAACTGGGGCTAGACTGGACAGTTAGAGGAAAGCTCTTCCAAAAACGTATGCTACTAGGAAAGAAAGAATTTTGATGATATTGTGTCCTCGAGTAGGGTATCAGGTAGTTCAGATATCTTGTTTGGGTAAGGTGTTGGTGGTCAACAAAGACAATGTTGTTTTGGATTTTATACAAGCAGGTTACAGCACTGATGTTTCGGCGCTGTTCTAGGGTTTGCCAATTAAGATCATTTATCATTTTTGAAACACTACTTGTATAGTCGTAATCATTAAAAATGTATCTAGCAGCTGATCTTTGTACTTGCTCTATCTTATAAATTAAGTATTTCTGCCAAGGATGCCAAACTATGGAGCAATATTCAACCTGAGGTCTAACATAGGTAATTTGTATATAAATACAAATCTAAATATAAAACCTTTTTCAAAATAAAGTTTATATTATTATAACTATTGGCGCCCGCGCCGAAGCGCGGCGCCTTTTATGGAATGAAATCAGATTTTGTGAAAGGGCGACAGCAACTTCTCGAGCCTTTTATAGTTGTTGATAATAAAAGCCGATCATTCCGATCGGTATGAGGGTGCTTGATTATTAATTAGTCGCGATATGTACAATGAATAGCGAACTGGAGAATTTCGCAATGCAAACATTTTCAAATGAAATAACTTTTTCCGTCAATAAATCGCGCTCTTTGATGTATTTTTATTTATCATTTTGTAGTACACAGTGGGTTATTATGGCATCGGTAATTCCCGGTCTCTCCTGGTCTATTTTGACCGGGATTTACTAGTGACCGGCGAATAGTACCACACGTTTATTGTCCGGTCTCTCTCGGTTTTGGAGTAGATGTTTGATATCGTTACAGAACAGAACAAATATTTTACAGATAAATAAGCTTTTTTTTCAAAATGAATGTTTGTCACTTAGTTTGGTTACAATAATATTGTCACAATATGGTTACAATAATTAATAAACACAGATCAAGTCTCAAATTTATTGATTATTATTATACATAAACATACAATTCGAAAAAAAAAAACCAACAACACAAATTGCATGTTTTATTTTATCTATATGAGATAAAAACAATAAATGTGTACAATAATTGAGAAAAATGTACATTTTTATGGCATTAATATGACACTATCAACTTTGAAACATTTTATTTAATTTGTTATTCGTGTTTAGTAAAGATGCCGAGGAATTATTCAAAGTTACAAATCAGATTTTATGAATTATTCAATTGATTGATAATTTAAAAAAATGATAAAGAAAAATTCAAATGTACACGTATATATGGTTTAAGAATAAACAATATTATATATTGAAAGATTAACCATAATTTACTGATTTTTTCCAGTAAAGTTTTGACTTAAAATCGTCGGTCAATATGACAATTGAATTCTTAAAATAGTAGTAAACGTAAAAACTCAGTGTTAAAATAGCGCATAAAACACAAAAGAGAAAAGAAAACAATATTCATAAAATCTGTAATTTTTTTATTAAAATAGATATTACAATTATTGTATAATAAACAATTATGCTCAACATGATCAACATGGTAATATAACAAGTGTCATATTGTTACAAAGTGTGTACAGATACCTTAAGAGGTGGGTCTTCGCTAATAGCGATAACATAAAAAGGGACAATTACACAAGTGTGGTGTTGATCATGCGTTACACATATGGATTATATATGATTGTATACATGTGTACATATCCGTTGCTCATAAAGAAATAACAAGTAATATTCTAATTTCTAGCATGCCAATCAAAGTTATAAATAATGAACAATGTCTTTCGTCCGTTCATTCATAAGTGATATACAATTCTGGTAAAAACCAATGAACCATTAAAAAGTTTATAAGAATATCTTGTCATCAAATATCTACTATAGTTCATCTGCACCTGCTGCATTTCTTGCTTGGACGCCCTTTGATGCTTTGCATCAATGCTTTTCTTGTAGGTATTATATAATGTAATTATATGAGGTAAATCATTATTCGAATATTTGCGCCGTATCTACAAAATATACCCGTTTACTAAACGACAATCGTATTGACTAATCAAAACAAATGAGAGACACTTTATTTTGAGCAACGTAAAACACATTTCGATTGGTTACAATCGCAGAAAATTTGCTCACGTGACTCACCCAATGTCATCAAAGTGAATTTTTTTACAGTGTATGAAGTTTTGAAGCTAATATTTTCGCTTAAAGCAAACTCAAATCATTTTCGTTATAATAATCCCAAAACTTTAGAGTTATACCAATATCCAACTAGCGTAATAAGCACCCATGTTACGTAACAAGAACTATAGACTGCCCAAAAACTCATCTTGAATCGGCGAAAGTTTTACAAACATGGCGGCCGAAACAGGCACCTCCTATTTTCAGGTGAGACAGTTTCCTGTGCACTCTGATTCTTCATTACGGAAGAGCTATTTTGAAATTGATGATATGCATTTCTGTTGTATAAAATGATTTTATTCTTCTTGGAGGCATTTAAATCGTGTGTGCACGATAGTTTTATGTGTGTTTCCTTATAGGCTCTGTGTATTCATGAATGAAATGGGTCTAAGAATATTAACTGAAAGGTTTGTTGTTGTTCATTTGCATGTCATGTCAGTACAGCATGGGATTTTCTCGAGGAACTGAAGAAAACTTCTACTGAATATTGTGGACGTAAGGCTGTCGTATTATCAGTCCCCAGTTTTATTGATTTTTACAATCATTCTACGATAAAAGTTAATTATTTCCACAGAAAACTGGCTTTAAGACTTACCTGCCTTGATGTTTTAGGCCAGTGTTTCTCATTACTGGACAAGTAACAGATTAATGCCATGTTTCACTTCTTGTCCAGTCAAGCAAATGTACTGGTGTTTCTTCCAGAGCATGTTTAAGACGCATTTTTCAGCCTTGACATGATGATCAGATCCAATCAGTGCCTTTCCTGTAAAGTGTAAAGCAGGAATTTATTCTTCATCAATTTTCAGTAAATACAGAAGTGACTCCCAAAAAATTGGAGCTTAAAGAAACACTGATGTGAAGACATTTTGTTAGGGCTATTATTGATTTGAAATATTGTATTGATATATTGAAAGCTAAATATCAGTAATATATTGATTTATCACAGAAACCACAGCACAAGATATAACCATTTAATAAATCAATATTATGCTTGTGTAATTATAGCAATAACCTTACAATGTGCCATAGTTACATGACATCAAACTTAGTGTAAAGTACAATAAATATGTACTAAACTTTCCACTATAAGGCAGGCTTGAAATAGAAAAAAATGTTAATGATTGTGAACATTTTGTATCATTGGTATGTGATAAATAGAATATGGTATATTTGTGTATATTTGTTGCTAAATTGTTTTTAATTTGGTGAATAAAATAATGCTATGTTATAATGTTAGTCAGATGCTCGGACAATATAATTTTAAACAACTCATTCAAGAAATTCAGTTTTGATTCATATTTTGTTATGAGCCCATACTTGTATACTTAAAGTTAAAATCTATCTATCCCTCAATTATGTTAAATTATTCACAGGGACATAGACAAATCTATCCATCCCCCAATGATGTTAAATTATTCACCTGGACATAGACAATAATTTTAACACAATATTGGTCTAAGAACAGCTTTTTCGCTTCTCAATGCTTTTGTCTGTCAATTGGAAACCAACATATGTACTTGTGGCATTATATTAGGTCCCATCTAATAGTTACATATTACAGTATTTTACATTTAATTTCTTAGCCAGTTAATAAGATTCTTTGCAGTTTCATTGTTGTACAACATTTCCCTTTTTTATCAAAGCCAAACAAATTTTATGTTTCATTTTTTTTTTTTTGCAATTTGATTTGTTTATAGAAGAATATTTATGAGAACCTTCATAATTACAGTATTGTAATGCATTGTTTTAGAGCAAACTGGGAACACTTGACACTCAGAAATACACATTTTTATTTTTTGTATTTTCTGTTGAGTTTTAAATTTGACAACATGAAAAATTACATTGATTATTCAGTTGTTAAATCAAGTCTGACAATCATAAAAATATGATATAAATGACTAAATCACATAATGTGATATTTTTTACCTTGATGTTAAATTATTTATATTATAATAAAAGAAATAACTTGAGCCAAATCCGTTCACAATATTTCTGCTATTCTGCAGTCTGTTTGATGCTTTGCTTTTATGCCCCTTTATTGACTAAGACTTTATACCTTATTATTTTTATGATTTGCACAAAAGCCATCAGATATATTAGCTTCAAACTTAAAATACTTGTTAAGGGCAGGTTACTCCCCCCATCAGTTTTACATGATAATTATGCCCCCTATCCTTCTTAACTTTAATCATACTATCCTGCATTAAGAAAAGTGGAGGGCGCTCATTTTTGACAGGTCTTGTTTTAATCATGAAATTAGGACACAATGGGCAAAATAATCTCACTACCACAATCAAATTATACATTTCTATTAATTTGAATTTTCTATGCCATTTTTTCAGTGTGGGGGGGGGGATAAGTATATCTGCCTTTGAGAACAGGTCAATTTTCTGGACCATTTAAAGAAGAATAATAATCAGTGATTTGCTTTTAACATCTGTGAAAAATATTTGACTTTGAATTAATCTTATGTGTTAATTTGTTCTTCTTATCTGTTATTTCATTGTCTATGTAAACAAAGATCTTGCCTGCCTTTCAGTGTGTCTGCTATTCAAATTCTCTTTGTACATTTATTCTGAATCGCTTTGTTATTTATATAGATGTTGACATGTATTTGATCACATATTTCTTGAAAACATAAGAACCCTAAATAATATAAAATAATAATGATATAATACCTTTGAAGTTTGAACCTCTAATGACATTTTCTATTGTTTTGCTTTTGAACACAAGTCATGAAAAAGGAAAGGTTTAACAGATTTATTAGTAATTGCATGTGTGTTGCTTCGCAGTATGTCAGCTAAGAGTGGAATACAGAATGGAGCGATGTTGAAGACGTCTAAACGACGGCTGTCCGCAGGGTCAGGGGGACGTGTGGTAATAACGCAGTGTGCTGTGTGTGACCAGTGGAGCTTATCGTGGGTTTTCCATCCAATCAATAACTTTTCATAAGACTATAGTGAAACATTCTTGTAGTTTGTTTTATTAAGGGTGTTAAACTTTGGTTTTAAAAGAATTTAGGACCAGAAAACCACAAGCCAGTCTCATTATTCTGACCAGTCACAGTGTTTGCCAGTATCTACTCTGTATTATAGTGACATTATGTCCATCCAATCAGTGTTTCTGTCAGCTCTGATTTTCTGAGGGTCTTTTATGACCCCCTGTATGATATTTTAGGGGTCATTTCAAATTCATAAGGGTCATGCCAATAAATTTAACAAAAATGTAAAAAAAAACAGGTAACACTTTATAAGTTTTATTTACAATATTTTGTATATTTTTCGTGAAGAAATTGGTCAATCTCTGCTATTTTGGATTATTTGTCATCCAATAATAACGCTGTATTTCTTAAAAATTATGTGTGTAACTGTTAATTTTCACAGAAGAAAGAAAGTCAATACTATATTGAAATTCGTTCATAGTCGCCTTCTATTTTTCATAGTGCTTCATAGTACCGCCTAGTGACGTAATCAAGGGCCAAATAAAGCTTGAAACTAAATATGTTAGTGTTCATCCTTAGCTGTTTTACAGAAATTAGAAACATTCTCCTGTCGCTATCGCTCCCTTCGAAGTTTCTAATTTCTGTAGAACAGCACAGATGAACACTAACATATACGCAGACTGCATTTTCCAGCAGACAGTTATTCGTTCGCAGAATATGACGACAACAAAATAAATAATTTTGTCTGGGCGCTTTCAATATATGCAGTAACGTATAAATGCAAGCGTTTATTAACTAGTTGAAATTGGCTAAATGCCGGACCACGGACCCGGTAAATTTCATTTCTCATTAAAATTATAGTGGAGCCCACGGTAAACATTCCGTACATTTTTATACTGAATTGACAGTTTATAGTCTGTATATCTGACTTGTGTTGAAATCAGCGACGGTGAAATTCTTGCGTCACAAAATACGCACTAACTAAATTTCATTGCGTCATGGCTGAAAATAGTGCGCCAAAAACGCGCTCTGGCAGAAACACTGTCCAATGGTAAATAGTGAGTGAATAGGTGAAAGTAAAACAATGGAAAGCATTCTTTAACAATATAATTCATCTGCTAATTAGTACATATAGAAATGATTTTGTGCATGCACATTATTGATGGCAGTGACATGAATGGTGTTGTTATGACCTGAAGCCGAGCAAATAACATTTTACATTAAAGTTGCAAATTCAGTTTAAAACACCCGTTATTATTACAGTAGAAAGTCAAAGAATGATTCTGATTCTTAATGATTTATGTTTATTACAGTCTACAAAAAAGTTTTTGATGGATGGAAAGCCTACAAAGTGCCTTGACTCACTAAAAAGACCATTTTCGCTTATGCTTGTGCCCATTATCTGCAGTTTCAAAATTATTATGATTTAAAGCTTGTTCTTTGTCACCAGTATTTTAAGGGAATTAAAATGGGGAAATTTCTTAGGTATTTTGCAAAGAAAATTGGTCAGTACATGTGTCATATATGTCAACATATATGTAGCAGTATTTACTTGCACAGTACAACAGTTACTAATGTGCAACATTTCATTGAAAGACAAATGCCCAAAGAAATGTTATTCAACACAATATATTGTCAACTCGGACAAATGGACCAAACACAACATATTGTCGACTTGAACAAATGACCAAGGACAACATATTGGTCAACTTGGACAAATGGCCAACACAACATTTCCTCCTTTCTTTACTTAGCCAAAACATTTTAGCAATATTAATTATGATACCAACCAAATCCAATTTACAAACAAACCAGAAATAGGAGTGACTATTTCTGGAAATAAGGAAAATTACACATTTGATTTGGAGGGTTCTTACAAAAGTAACATGTTTGACATTCACTGCCTATTTTATGAACAAAAATCTAAGCACAAAGTAATGGCAAGAATAATGGCTATGCCTGACGTCAGGGTTGATAGTTAGTGCCTAGAGGTAGTATCAGATGTGTATTGCTGTTCCTTTAAAAAATTCAAACATTTGGCATGCATTGTAAACTTCGACATTACATGATTGATAGATTCTGTCAAAGCTCACAAATATTTAAAAAAAAGATGGTGTGTCTTATGATTGTGTAGCAGATAATTTAATTCTACTGACACAGACTGTTGTACACGTTACTGTAGCTGTACAATGTTGTTGTTGTGTCAGGGTCATAAATATGCTCGCATCCACTATAAAATCTGGCATCACCCAACATTTAGATGTATAATCTTTTTATCTCTGATACCCTTGATTTCCCCATTTCCTATCCAAAGTGTACGACGATTTCCCCACTTCCTGTCCAAAGTATACAACAATTTCCCCAATTCCTGTCCAAAGTATACCAGGATTTTGCTGCTTCCTGTCAAAAGTATTTCCATAACCCTAATACACATAAGGACCTATTGACGAACTGTCAGTGAAGTGTTGTGCATCATAGTACATCGAAGAACATTTGAGAGGAAAATGTACATGTTACTACTAGCTTAAAATTCAATTTAATATAGCCTTTCTGTTAAGATTATAGAAAAACAGAAAAACTGCCATTAAACGGGAAATAAGTGATAATGTATAAAAATGGTCTTTTTATTGTGCACTTGAACAATGTACTGATAATTCAAGTAGAACAAAGATTTACAATTTTTTTGTACTTAAAGAGTTAAGTGAAAAGGTCTACATTTAATCAAGAACATAGTTTCATATTTATTTGTATGTATTTTATTATCTGAATAAAATACAGAAAGAAACATTTGATTTTTATCAAAGAAATACAAACATTCTTCATTCGTAATAACAAATTCATTAAAAATCTTTTTTTTAGAAATTATTGCATGAATTATCAGAACATTTTACTAATAATATGCAGTGTGCCTTTTAACTTTGATATTGATTTCAATTTATAGATTTAGTTCGTTTTTTTCCTGCTCATTTTTGTATTCAGTTTTATAATCTAATGGTCATAAAACCATAGTTTGTGAACCAGTCTAAAATTATCATTTTTTGATTGGTCATTTCTAAGTATGATGTAACCACTAACCACTAACCAATAGGATGAAAGATTTAGTTTTAGACTGATATGCAAATGCATTGAATGAGTTTGATGTTCTTACATTACAACATTACTGACTTCTCTTTGGAAAAGGCTTCAATGTCTGTTGTAACTTTTCAAGGCAATAGTATTTCATTAGCCACCAGCATTATACTGTATAACATTGAATTTGTAGTATTTGTTGTTTATGATTAAAGATATCTGCCTATAAATTAAATAGATTTTAATAATTATATAATGTGTATTTGAAGACTATCATTACTTTAAACTTTCTCTATAACTGTCTTAACTGATATTGTTACTGTCTAGGAGATGTACGCTATGTTTAGGCGGGAACACCCACGTTGTCTTGACAAGGGGTACCTAGACGTCAACATTTATATAAATGCCACAATTGTTTACTTATTATTATTGGGATAATAAATAGATACAAACAAGACCCAATGCAATCTTGTATAACTTTACCCCACAGTTACTATAAAGTTTTATTCAAATTTTGGTTGGGCCATTTTAGGAGCCAACATTATGAAAAGTAGATACAAATTTTGAAATGGCTTGCACTCTTGAGTTAGTCCTTTCTAAACTTAGAATAAAGCATTCCTGGTTTCCAAGAGCTGTCCATTTAGCTCAATAGGTACAGCATTAGACTGTGAATAGGGCGACCCGGGTTCGATTCCTAGACGGTGCAGGTCACTTTGTGATTGATCATGAAATCTTTTCTATGGTCATTTGCACTGTACCTCTGCTCTAACATATACAGAAGTTTCAGTTCCTTGCCAAAGTGGAGGCAACTACGGTAGTACTGGTAAACTGCTTGACAGCCTGCCTCTGGTAAATTCAATGTGGCTTACTGCCATGATCCGGAATGAAAATTACCAACACCAGATGACCTTCCCATCACTATATTGCTTTCCTTTTAAAAGGGGGCCTTTGTGTGTACATATTGTTGTGTCAGTAATAAATTCAAATATAATTAAATTCAGGGAAATATTTAAAGAATAATTGTTTCTCTTCCAGTCATCGAATTTAGCACTGGCCCGGTGGCCTACGGCCAGTGAAAATAAGTTCGGGCCAGTGTAAATTTTAAGAAAATTTAGTTAAATATATAGTAGAATAAACTCAAAACTGGAATTTGGGCCAGTAAATTCAAAATCTTAAATTCAATGACTGTCTACAAACCAAGGGAAATATGTTGGAAATTGATTTTAAACAGTATTTAAATCATGTAAATATTGTATTACTTTAACAGTCATGGTTTATATCATTTTTTTGTGAATGATTGAACTGTGTGTTATATTTTTTAATATATAAATAAATGCAGAATTCTAAATTTCACATGAGTTTTAGTTTTCCGTAAGAATTTGAAAATGTGATTTCTAACTGTTTAAAGCCCTATTTATAGCTAATTTTAGTGATTTACAAATACACCCTAACACGCTACGTTGACCTTTATAATTATAGATTCGTGACACATGTAAACATTTGTAAGTCCCACTTGAAATAGTAAAATACAGGGTGGTAGCAGTAAGATTCAGTAATCTTTAGCCTTATTTCTAGTACAATGACATAAATAATTATTGTACATGTTTACATTGTGTGTCAGAACAAAAAAGGAGATAAAAAATGAATGATAATAGTTTTTAAAAAGTGTTTATTATTATGTGATTAAAAATTAACATATAGGATTTTTTTTTATTGAATTTGTTACAGTTAAATTTGAAAAGTTTAAGATTTAAGAAATTAAATTTGAGTTATGAGGGATGTATTAATTCAAAACTATCAGGTTTGTAATATTACTGAATTTTAAAACCAATATTGAACTGTTTAATCTTTATTTATATGTGAGGTGGTAATTATTATTATACTGGTTTTACACTGTGTAAGTGCTACATGGTTTTCCTTTACTTTTCACTGCAATACAATATTTCTAGTTTGTTTAAAGACATTTTTATTCATTGATTTTACTAATTTATTTATTTATCTAAAAAAAAATTGTGATATTCTTTACACAGAGGAATGCTCTATGAGTTAGAATACAAATCATATTTATTTATTAAGAGTAAATGAAAATTGTTTTGTTCTGTAGCCAATTTTATATAGATATAACTGTATTATATATTTTCAGATTTTTATTAATCATATTATTTGCTGCTTTTAAGTACCATCTTTTCTCAATTTAGAAATAAGTTTTTGGGTGTGTTTTTTTTTTCACAGTGTAACATAATTCACAATACTAAATTAACTTGTTCTCTCAACTAGTAAATTAGAACTTCTTCACATAGGTGTGGTGTAGAGAAATGTGTTATAGTTATATAGATATATAGACTATTACATTTGTACCTCCTGTCAATGGAGTCCAAGACTAGCAATTATGATGATATATTAAAACCATTACCGTGCTGGAACCAAAATTAATTATTAAAATCATCATACAGTAAAGTAGGGTCTGGCCACCCTACACACCCATGCAGTCTAACTGCTAACTGACTGATTTTAGGCTTTCATCTTTACATCCCCAACATTGGTAATGGACTGTTCCAGAAATGGAAACTAGACAAGTCCATTGAAAAAATTCAGTTTTTTTTTATTTAAGGTTTAATGTATTTGGCTTCACTTTTTCTCATGTCCATGTATTTCATAGTTGTACACACATATTTCATTTTGATTTTATTCATCATATTTCATCAAATGGAATTCCAATACATATACTTAGATCCTTCCTGTCTTATAGTTTACATGTTACTCAAAATCTGTCCTAAATATTAGTAAAAGATTTTTTGTTAATGAGCATAATTTCAGAAAACTGTAAATAATAAAATGATAAAAATCTTACGATAAAGTTAACTTTACTGTAAAGAAAACAAATTATAGCTTATTTTTACAATGTGCAGAACAATAAAACACATGGCTGTTTCTTTGTAACAGAAATCTTTTATCTTCTTTGTCAAGACTGTGCCAAGACATTTTAATGAACAGTAAATTTTGTTGTTTTAGGGAGGTGCCATGCCAAATTCGTTTCACTCTAAGGCCGAGATAGAAGAGGCTCGTGAGGCTGTCAAGAAAGAGATACGGAAGGAGATGAAGATTAAAGAAGGGGCGGAAAAACTTCGCGAGGCAACTAGTGATAAAAAGAGTTTAGCACATGTACAAACAATAGTAAAAAAAGCCAACAATAGATTACAGGAATTACAACAAGAGTTGAATGAACTGAGCACCTACCTCCTTGTTTCTAACAGTCTTGGTGGTGATGTCATCGATGGTGAGTTTACCTATATAGTTTTAGAGTTGTATGGATTATTCTTGTCTCATTTTAGTGTGTTTTTTTTCTCCCATACAGTTTTTGGGTCTGAACTCAATTATAGGGCCTCAATCACACTATCTAACTATAGGGCCTCAATTACAAAGCCATAAAGATATCTTTTTTTATCTTCATTATTTTTTTGTGAAAATGCATAATAATTATTGTCAAATTGTGGTCATTGACAAAATTGTCAGTGGCTTAAAAAGTACAAAAATAAGACATTAAGTTACAAGACTAAAATTTGTTTTTATCATGAATGTAGGCATTTTCCAATGCATGATTTAAGTTCTTAACCTTTTTTTCCCTACTTACCTGCTTAATTTAGGACTATTTTCACAAATAAGGGCATATTACAGCCATCTTTGTTGGTTCGATTTTTTCTGTGGTTGGGAATTCAAATTGAAAAATACAAAACAAATAAATGTCATAAATAAAACACTCAAATTGTGAGATTAAACTATGAATAACTAGTGAAGGAGCTTGAATTATCATAAGGTGAAGACCCTTTTCTATATGTTGTAAACATTTTGTAAACATTTAAAGGTGATAAAAATGGTTAAAGTATGTTTACATGTACCTAGCGACCTGGACACATGAGTTAATCACTAATAATGCGTCACTAACTTTACCTGCCCACTATCGTGCTGGTAATCAACCATTTCATATTGAACTTAGATATGAATATGTTTTTTATTTTCATTTTAAACAAATGCTGACCAATCTTGGAAGTTCAAAGCCCTATCATTTCATATAATTTTATTTTGTATTACATAGTTAATTTAAAGAAGTTATCAGAAAATGTTTATTATTAGCATTTAAAAAATGCTTACCAGCACACACATGTAATCAGCATATCAAATTAAAAACAAACTTTTCTGTAGAATTTATTGCAAATATGTGTCGTTAAAGCTGACATTTAGTCCTGTTTGTGATGACTGACTTTACCAATTCATCCCACTGAATTCTGATTATGGGCAGTTTAATTTGGAAGTTTCATCAGAGGGATTTTACTTCCAAAATTTTTAAGCGGAGCTACCTAGACAAAGGTCTGTTGATTGCTTTATGGGGAGTACATTTGAAACTACTCCTTTAACCCATTACTTCATGAGCATTTTGTGAAAAATGGCTGTTTTCATTGAAAAGTCTCCCGTTACAAGTTCAAATTGCTATAATACTATAAAAACTGCTTCAACACTAATCAAACTTGGCACAAATGTTGACTGGACCATTGCACTTGCAACAACATGCTCAGGCTTAAATTTTCTGTTACCATGGCAACGAGGGGACATCTCAAAATTGCCAAAAATCACTATTTTGCGTTTGATTTTTTCCATCAAAATTGATTTCAAAGTGCTGCACTTTCTCAATGGATTGAGATAGAGTCAAATGCTTTTCAGCGTTGGTTACACGTTACCTTATGATCAATCTGGGGTCATTTACAGCCTCTCACAAGTCCAAAATTTTTCTTGGCGATGAGGGGGACGCCGCCCCCCTTCAAACCCCCCAAACAGAAGGGGGCACAACCCCCTTCTGCCAACCCCCTGATGTATCTTTTGATTGGGGGGCCGCGCCGAAAAAGAGGTCACTTTTTTTAACAACATTTCTCAAACAAAAACAAGTGTTTGGGGCCTAAATAAGGCATTTTTTCATCATTTGAGACAACAAAAAGGGGGGGTGAAAAAGGCGTTAAAAGGCGTGTATATGAAGTAATGGGTTAAATGAACTTTAATTAAAGAAGCTTTCCATTTTGATATTGTTAAATGTTTAAATTAAAATGAATTAAATACTATGCAGCTGAAATAGTAAATGGCTAAAAAAGATTCCATATTGTATTACAGAGGCTGAGAAATGTTTGTTGTTCAATAAAACAAATAATTCCATCTTTACTTCAAACTTGATTTGTTAAATTTGCAAACATGTTGAAGTAATTTCAAGTTCAAAAATGTTAGATATGCAAGGCGTGGTTGATATAGCGGGTGGCTAAGGTTGTTGATTTCAAACCACTTGCCCTTGTTGGTTCGAATCCCGCTAAGGACTTTGGATTCTTTCATCTAGCTTACGGTATGTTGGTGGTTCTACACAGGTTCTCGTTTGTATTTAATAAATAATACCTAGAGAGGCATCTGAGGGCTTTTTCCACCAGTATAACCATAATAACCTTTACAGTTTTAGTGCACGGTAAAAAAAAAAAAGAATAAAAAAAAAAAGATGAGCATGGCATTAAAGGGCGTGGCATGACAATTGGCATGAGTGTCGGTAATCACTGTTGATAATCTTATTTAATACTGGACATTTAATTAATGCAGGAATGATAATAATCTGGAAGGAATGCAAACAATTTACATGGTCAGTTAAGTACAAAGTCATCATCTATGAGTGTTAAATATATATGCAAATTTCTGTCAGCAAATAAGTACTTCATATAAGATGTTACACTGTTTTGCATGAACCTTTACAGGATATTTTCGAAATTGTCAACTTCAAGTAAATTTATAAAAAACAACAAAAGCTTTCGGTTTTCGTTATGCAATAAAATCCTCTTGTAAAAATTTAACCACATTGTATTGTCTTTGCTTAAAAAAGAAAATCTTAAAAAAAAAAAACTCCAGAAAATATTTTCCTGTATTTTAATAATTATGAAATTAAGTATACTAAATAATAATAATAATAAATGCAATGTCTTGATATTGGCAGACTGGAATAGAAATTTATTTTAAACAGTGAATTAATAAATTAATATGCAGTTATAGTTGTGGTCAGTGACTAATTTCTGTCTTTTCTTTTTTCTTTTTTTCTTTTTTTTTAAACCTGATTTGAATCTCATCTTCGCCTACAAACAAAATACCTGTCTATAAACAATCATGTTTTTATTTTTTTAGTCCTGTTTAATGTACGTTTAATAATAACTGTCAAATAAAGTCATAATTATATGCTGCGTGCTGTTTGATCTTTTAAAACTTTATTTTATAGGTTAAATGTTGCATACTAATTTAGCTTTTTGATAAATCAATATAAGACAAGTTAGAGTAAACTTTCTAAACTGGGCTGAGACAGGGGATGTATCCATGTTCCTTCCCATTAAAGTTTAAACTCGCCCACATCTAGTTCATTGATAAGGGTGATGAATTTTAATGCTTTTATGGCTTTATTTTTTTGCCCCAAAAAAACATCAATAGCGTGTGGTTTAGGGGTCGATCAAGATGCTTAACCCAGTAATTTTCTTTTGTCTGTTTAAAAGTGATTTTGAATTTTGAGTAAGGTGTTGTGGTTTTTCTTCTTAGTCATTTTTTACCAAACATAATTGTTGACAAGGCGGTACCAAATTAGAAGTTAACGATGATAGAAAAGAAAGTTGTGTATTGAAAATTGAGGGAGAAAAAAAATTGTGTGTAATCAGATATAAAGCCTTGGAGTGATAATTGTCCCCTACCAATCTGTTGGTCTCCAAAAAGTGGATTCTACGATAATTAAAAAAGTATTCAAACTTGGAATATTTTCATGAAACTTCTTCATCTAGCAATGGTTTTGAAAAAGTAGCTTAGAGTTGAGTTTGTATTCACTTACTTGGGCTCAGGGAGAACCAAATTTAAAATGTATATGACATATGCATCTTTTATATATAATTTACAAATGTAAATTTTAATATTACTGAGTAAAAAGATTACTGGGTAAACATCTTTTTATAGATCAAATCAATGCACTGGCCCCTTTTCACTTCTCCCTATGTCTTCAAACTTCTCCCTGATAGGAGCTAAGGGAGAAGTCACTTCTGCCTTAAATTTTGGTCTAGCTAGAGCCCTGTATGTAATATATTTCTAAATTATCAAATTTAAGTGAAAAAATAGAGGAATGAAGGGGTCAAGAAACTATTTAAAATGATTTATTAGCCTTTTTGAAAATGATAATTGGTGTATAATAATGGTAAGAGATACAGTTTCTGGTTGACGATTGTCCATTAGGGAAACTTTAGAGGTATAAATGGTAACCTTATATTGGGCAGAACTGATTAGGTAGATTTGAGACTAAATATGAGTCATGATAGAAATGGAGACATTAACATGATACTTGTATTGTTGAAAGTGGAATAAGTCATGATGGGCTTTGACAATTTTGATAATAAAATATGAAAATTTGTCATGTGCGAGAAAATTCATGTTATTGCAAGGTAACAATATGGCTAGTTATCCTTGTGGTAGCTCATTGATACATATGTACTTGCATGAGTGTTTCCCAATTTAGAAAAAAAAACAGACGAGGGTCCAAAAATTTCTACAACTGCAAAATGTATATATTTCTAAGGGGAGTTGACAAATTACAAGTTTAACAGGGATGATCATGTGTCAAAATTTATTTGATTTTTGAAAAAGAAAATTAAGTTGATATTCAAATTTTAGAGGGTTTTTATATATTAATCCATTCCCAGGGGAAGGAGTGTTTGGGGGAAGGGGGGGAGTGGGATTTCTTGACACCCCCTGGGTCCCTGCTTGGCAAATTAATGAAATTTTTATCATTCCAGGCAGTGTTTGTTTACTGTTTTTGAAATGACATATAGACCCTCATTAAATTCAAATGCATATTCTTTAGTTAACATATTTTAGTGTTTATTTATTTGACATCTTTAAAGACATGCTAAAATGGATGAGATTTTAAGCTTGCTTTGTTATTGACATTAATTACGCTTGTAAGAAATAAAGAAATAGATAAAAGATTTAGGTTTAATTGATAGGTTTTGTTGTTACATGTATATGGAACTTGATAGATAAAAGAAGTCGAAATATGTGATGAGTCAGATAAACACAATGTTAAAGGAAGTATACAGTATTTTAGGACAGGATAGAATTTCGTTATAAACATCTGTAACATAGTTCCTTGTATATATCACTATGTGTTTATGTTCTTGGGTTTGTAACCCTGGCTGCCTGAAAACATCATAATTATCTGACATTATACTCATGGTCACTGTCCATTATATACTAGTATAGTTTACAAACCAAAAATTGTGTTTCCTGTCATATTTAATGCAGGTCATTAATATTTCAGACAATTTTCTTTCTTGCTTAACCAATTGACCTTTTAGCCTTGGCACAAGAGGGCAAAATTAGGAAGTATTGAATTAATTAGTTTTGACAAATTCTGTCTTTATAGTAGTCATACTGACACTTAAAAATATTTCCTCTGTGTATAATTATACTTTATTTTGCTATATATTGGTCTGTTGTCAAATCATGTTGTATAACTTTAAATATTTGCCTGTTCTGTAATCCTGTTCCATTATTTTGATATTGGCCTGTTATCTAATCTTGTTGCAATATTTTCAATATGGGCCTGTCCACTGATCTTGTTGCATTATTTTCAATATAATTATTGGCCTGTTCTCTAATCTTGTTAAATTATTTTAATATTGGCCTGTTCTGTTATCTTTTCAAATTATTAACCTATTTGGTCTGTTCTGTAATCTGTTACATTATTTTCAATATTGGCCTGGTGTTTAATCTTGTTACATTATTTTCAATATTGGCCTGTTCTCTTATGACTTAACATGTTGCAGTATTTTCAATATTGGCCTGGTGACCAATCTTTGATGAAATGGTTGTAATGTTATGGAGTATCACAAAAGCTTTTGTTTCCTATTGAATGGAAGAAAAATTTATTGATCCATAATTTAATTTCCTGTGGTTTCCTGTGAAATTAAGATGTTTCCAAATATCAAATCTATAAAAACAAGAATAGGTGTTGTACACATGGATTATTGAATTCACAATAACCGATATTGTTGTATAATTGAAATTTGATGTAAGGCAGAAAGGCTTTCTGTCTGGCCTTCTATAAATCATTATGTTTGTAAGATAAAATATCATCTTAAATAGCTTGATAATGCATCTCTTGTCTTCTTGTAAGAAAATTTTTGATGTATGATTAGTAGGGATATATTTATTAATTTTAATCTTTTTATTAATTAATTAATTTATTTATTAATTTATTTATTAATTTATTTATTTATTTATTTATTTATTTATTTATTTACTTATTTATTTATTTATTTAAATATTGATATTGATATTTATTTCAAGTTGAAATAATGTTTTATATAACAGACACTAGGTGCCCCTCTGATGTCTTTTTTCCATGCATATTCTCAGTCACTTTTCTAGAACTGGGTATTATAATTTAACAGTTAAGTGTTTCTATAAAATTTAGACACAAGTGTAAAATCAAAATTGGAGGGACTGGCAATTGTACTGGTTTCAGAATAAGCAAATTTAGGCAAGCTAGAAAAAGATTGTAATGTATACTGTATCATCTGTATGTATATTGATTTTGAGTTCAATTGAAAGAAAATGATTTTTTTGTAAGATTTTGGTTTTTCATAATGGCCTACTTTATTTTCTAGAATCTAGGTTGAGTATTTTTATTTTTCATTAATCTTCTTTGGCAAATGTTTTTCATGATGTGCAGAAGTCTTGAATAATATTTTAAGACTGCACATTCTTCTCAATGTCTGTGAAAGATTGTTTAGTGGAATGAGTTTGGCAATGTTTTCATATGAAGAAAGGCACAGAAAGCTGTGTTTTGTCAGTGATAGAACATATGTTCACATCCTGATATAATCTGTTATCATGCATAGTCTTAACAGAGTGATCAAAACAACATTACACAGTGTATAAGCGTAACATTAGTAAGCAATTTTAAAGACAGTGTACAACCTGTTATTCTTAGTTATTGACTGTAACATTATTTGTAACATTATTATACTATAAATAACATTGCACCATGTATAAGCATGATAGAAATTACATGTTACATGATTACGCCATTTCGAGCACTTTGCTGTAACATTAATGTTATATGGATTACTATGGCCCAACAAGCAAAAAATGGATTTAGTAGTCTACCATTTTCATCAGAAATATTTATTTTTCTCTGTTCATTCCATAACAATTTTAAGGTTGTTATTATTCTTTCAGGAATATTTATCTTATTTTAATATTTTGTACCTATTATTGAATGACCACTTTAAGATTCGAAGACTGCCTACTAGTAATATAATGTTTTACTATTAGTGTCATCAAAGTTGTGTTTTGTAATACTGTTTTACATGGATAAGTTTTCTATACATTACAATGATGTGGGTTGCATGTATCAAGTAATAACTGTTAATGCTTTAAATAAAAAATAAAAATTAAAGAAAAAAAAAATTAATCTTACTTCACCTAGGCTTGTATTGTAAAGAAAAAGAAGTGAACAAATGATTCAAGGTCTTGATAAAAGTATTACCTATTTACATTTATACATTATATTTTACTATATATTGACAGATGTGCGATCACCAGAAATTAACAGAGATTCCGGTGTAATGGGGAATAGTGACAATATGAAGGGTGAGGATGACAAACCCAATAGACTCATGTCCCTAGAAAAACAACTCAACATTGAAAACAAGGTAAAGTAAAGCGGGAAAGTTATCATATGACTAATACTATGTTGTTTGACGTAACCGCCTCCAAGGAAACAAAAAAACCAACAAGAATACCCGCCTACATTTGTATTTGCAGCAGACTTTGTATTCTGAAGCTACAAGGCAAGCCCGGTGTCATTCCTTTGCTTTGCGTCTCAGAATGCTTGCCTCTTGGCCGTGTCGCTGACAAGGAATTAGAAATTAGCGCAGACCAAGATCAGTGCTGTCTGATTTTGGCCTGCACTGTTTGCTATTCAGTCAAATACTTACTTTGAAATTTTGAAAGAGCACAAGTCCATTTAATATATTTTTGCTTAGTAATCTTTATTTATAAATAGATGTATCATTATTTTGTATATTACAGGTAAAACAAGGAGCAGAGAATCTGATCGCTATGTACAGTACGGGATCTTCTCGTGACCGGAAACTACTAGCTGATGCCCAACAGATGTTAGCCGACTCTAAAACAAAAATAGAAATCATACGTATGCAGATACTCAAAGTTAACCAGGATTCCAGTACTGAAGATGGTATTTATGATAAATTTATGATCATATTTTTAAACTAAAATATATGATCCTCACAAACATCTTTCTGTTATTTATACTTTCTATACAGGGTTTGTAAAGTCTTAAAAAGTTCTTAAATTTGAGTCCCTTTCGTAAAAAGTGCTTAGAAAATGGGGAAAAAAAGCTAAAAGTTCTTGTATGTGATAAAATTTGCTGCATATATGCTTGAAAATGATTGAATGACATAGAATTGGTAAAAATCGATTTAAAAAAACAAAAACAAAAAAAAAATCAATGATCAATTTAGTACTAAATTAATGAAATATTAACTCATCGGTAACAGTAGGGGGATGAACTGCAGTTGATTCAAACTAGTTATTATGCCCCCATTTTGAAGAAAAGGGGGTATATTGCTTTGCACTTGTCGGTCCGTAGACCAAATGGTTTCCGACTGATAACTAAAGAACCCTTAGGCCTAGGAACTTCAAACTTGGTATGGTGATTGGTCATGACCAGTAGATGACCCCTATTGATTTTAGGGTCAAGGGGTCAAAGGTCAAGGTCACATTGACCTCTTGGGTAAAAACGGTTTTTGATCATTAATGAAAGAACCCTTAGACCTAGGAACTTCAAACTTGGTATGGTGATTGGTCATGACCAGCAGATGACCCCTATTGATTTTGGGGTTAAGGGGTCAAAGGTCAAGGTCACATTGACCTTGTAGGTAAAAACGGTTTCCGATCAATAACGAAAGAACCCTTAGGCCTAGGAACTTCAAACTTGATATGGTGATTGGTCATGATCAGTAGATGACCCCTATTGATTTTGGGGTCAAGGGGTCAAAGGTCAAGGTCACATTTACCTCTTAGGTAAAAACGGTTTCCGATCAATAACTAAAGAACTAAAGAACCCTTAGGCCTAGGAACTTCAAACTTGGTATGGTGATTGGTCATGACCAGCAGATGACCTATTGATTTCGGGGTCAAGGGGTCAAAGGTCAAGGTCACATTGACCTTGCATGTTAGAACGGTTTCCGATCAATTAACTAAAAACGCTTAGGCCTAGGAACTTCAAACTTTGTATGATGATTGGTCGTGACCAGCAGATGACCCCTATTGAGTTTTGGGTCAAGGGGTCAAAGGTTAAGGTCATGACCAGTAGATACTTGATAACCCTTATTAATTGTTTGATCACTGGGTCAGAAGTCATGCATAATAACCTTATCACATGACTAATTGGCTGCTGATAGGGGGCATACATGTTTTACAAACATATCTTGTTTTGGTATGAATAATATATACTGTAGTTGCAATTTTTATTGTTCTTCTATAGAAACTGTAAAATGGTGACAGAAAAATGTGTGTTAAACAAAAAATGGCTAATAAATTATCCATGGGTTGAAGAAAAGTTACTTTACAAATGATATATGTGCGACAAATGGTGTTTGTAAAATGAGAAAACATGCTTAAAAATTGCTTAAAAAGTGCTTGAATTTTGGCATTGTATATCTGTAAAATGAAAGTTGTCTTTCTTTGGTTAAGACTGATCGGATAGACCTACTGGCTCATTTTGTGTGTGATGTTTTTTATTTTCTCTACTATTTGAAGAATAAGAAGAGCTTTTGTACTCAACCCAGCATTGGTATCTCTAAATTTACTGAAGGGAATGGGTTGAAACTTCACACACCTTTTCTGTATGTTTATCTTACATAATATGCTTAGGTCCCATAACTCTTGAGTTACTTTATTTAGAGTTATGTCCCTTTGTCTTAATGCCAAGCACAGAGAATAGTCGGGCACTGTCTTAACAGTCAACTCTCGATTCGTACCCAAAACACACAAATATGTTGCTAGGGAGAAACATTGGTATTAACTATAGTATATCTGATGTTTGTGTCACACTGAAAAAAAAATACATGCTTGGCACTTGTGATTTTTCAGCCTCACAAAGATGTGAAGTATTATCTCCCCTTGAATTACGGATAGAGGAGTTACGTCATCATATAAGAATAGAATCAGCTGTCATGGAAGGTGCCAAAAATGCGATCAAACTTTTACAAATGGCCAAAGAGAAAGATAAAAAAGCCCTCCAAGAGGTAAATCATTTAAAATTGTTTGAAATTCTTTGTGATTTCTATATTAAGGGATTAATTTTATTTTGTTAAAATTGTTTTTTTATTGAATAAATGTAATTTTATATGGGATTGGAAAGAAATAATTTCTGTTCAACTTGATGAATGAATTTTAAAAAGATGTACTTCAAATATAAAACCTGAATAAGCATCATTTCTATGTCCTCCAACAAGAACGATCTTATTAAATACATGATAATACTTCAACCTCGCGATCTCTTGTATAAATATGCTCAGGCCCTACGAGTTCGAGCAAACTACATTCAACTGTGTATAACAATGACTGACTCCATCTTTTTATTACATTTATTTCTAGGCACAAACAAGCTTATCAGAATCCAGTCAAAAATGTGAATTGTTGCGAATATCATTAGAGAAACGTATTAACGAGCTTGGACCGAGCTCAAATTCAGCAAAAATAGATTTATTGAAACAAGAGCTTGACGCTATGAGTCCAAATTCATATAATTCTAACAAGCATCATAACAGTTTAAAACGTACCCAAAGTAATTCTCCATTTGCCAAAGCTGCGGCGCTCACAGGAAAACTTGAAGTTCGGTAAGTTTGGTATTTCCTTTCCTTTCATCAGTATTTTCTCCAGTAAAACTTTCAATTGACTATAATTATGTATGAAACTATTTATATTGATTGGAATACTTATTAACATGATGAACGTTGACTGTTGACGCTGACTTGAAAATCAGGCTTGTTCTGGTACTGAAGCTATGGTTTGGAAAAGCTCAGGGGTTGTTTGAAGTATCTAATATAAGTAGTTACCAGCTTGAAATTTATTATTCTGAATGTGTTAACCTGTGCCTGAAAAAAATGCTCAGAAGGGTACCAGGCCTTTTCCTAGTGTCACCACTGTCAGATTACCAGACATATTCCCATTGGTAAATATGCTAATATTTTCCCAAAACAGTGACATATGTCCATGGTGCTGGGCAGTTGTCTGTTTTGTGTTTGTTAGCTCACCAGAACCGAAGGGTTTTTTTTAATTTGTATGCACCAGTGCATGTAACGCAAGTCACTGTAAATAATGAATTGTTTTCTCATTCTTTTATTGACATGTTTTGTTTTGCATAGACTGGTGGGTTGCCAGGGTTTGCTAGATGAAATCCCAGGTCGACGGAAGGATAGTTTGCAGATGTTGATGGCCAGTCCAGGGGAGAGTAAAAGTCTTCTTAGAAAATCTAAATCATACAATGTTAAAGAGGAATTATCAAGTAAGTTCTTTTATATCTAACATCTCTTTCTCTTTGTGATGTTTGTGATAGGATGTAAGATTTTCAATTTTGAAAATCCTGATTATTAGATTGGCAGCTGGTGGGACATTGGCTCGGTCATTAAGCGGGTGTTTTCCAGTTGATAACGAGAGTTTGGTCAAGCTTAGTTACATGTTGATATGAGTAAAATATCCAGGAACATTTGTTAAATACTGCAGCAGACTGAGCATTGACCCCCTAAGAAAATGATTGTATAATTTTTGCTATTGCAGATGAAGTAATGGCTGTGATAAAGCTAGATCATCAACAGGTTGTTCAAACATCGTGGAAAACTAACAGTCAGCAGTGCTGGGATCATAGAGCCAGTATAGATCTTGACAGGGTATGTATATAATTATGTATACTGATTGTTGTAAGTTTGAAGAAGTGAATTTTCTGTGAGAATTGTAATAAGAAATAGTGTTTAACTTTTTAGAGAGTGTATTAGATTAATTTATCATGTATTTGGTTTATACTGAATTTCTTTTAGTTCAATTATGTTTGAAACTATTGGCTTAAAGACACACTTTCAAATCCATTTCTGGAACCAACCAGTACTGAGCAATTAGTGTAAAGTTTCTTGCTCAATGAAACAACAACTTGCCGCTGACAGGGTTTGAACCACTAGTTACTAGACATGTTAACCACTCGGCCATGCCACCACTTCATATATTTGGCATCTTGTGTGTGGTCTTAAACTATGTGTATCAGGTTTATCACTTGCTGAAAGAAAATCAGGGATTATTGAACCTGTAAAGGCAGATTAAGCCTTGGAATTTTCAATAACAATGTCCTTTTACTTCTTGTAGAGAGGGCAAACATGTGCTAATAATGTATATTGAACATGTATGATTTTAATCACCTAGGAAAAAATAGTGCTTAATGTGAACTCACATGTGATATAGGTAGAAAATTGTAAACAAAGACGTATTTTGACTTCCATACAAAATACTAATTCACTTTACTTGTACTTATTGAGAAAAAAAAAGATGAAAGAAACAACTTTGCTATGTAATAAGAGATTTTTTTTTTTGAAAACAGCACACAAAAAATAAAAAGCTTTTGAAAATTAAAAATTTAAGCATAACAGTTTCAAGTATAGATATTTTTATCAATTGTAAAATTTTGTTTAACTTTCAACTTTGAAAAAGTTGCAGCATTTGTTTTTATACTTCAATAAAATTTCAGCATTCTTGCTTATTACCTATTAAGGTGTCATTTAACAGTGTTAATAATCATCTTATTTCTATTTATGATAAATCTATAATGATATAAAAGGTCATGTTGATTGGTTGTTACAGAGTCGAGAACTGGAAATAGCAATATTTTGGAAAGATTGGCGTCAGATGGCAGCTGTCAAGTTTTTACGACTTGAAGATTTCCTTGACAACCAGAGACATGGTATTGCTATTCATCTAGAACCTCAAGGCATCCTGTTTGCTGAGGTATAATGCTGTATTGTAATTCTACGTAATCTACCCTTTTATAGTGTTATTGTAACTTTGTTTGATATCTCAATTATAATTTATATCAAGCTGTTAGTCAAATAGAACAGCTCGAGGATGAGATACCTTTAACCTACTAAATGGATTTGCCCTGTTTTGAATTTGGAACAGTTCATTGAAAGTATAAGGGATTACATTGAAAGTATAACATCATAATGCAAAAATTTAGTTTCTGACAGTACAGAGGGTGGACATGAGTGCACAGATGTTCAACCTGGCATGGCTGGCACTATACTGGTACCAAAGACTACTCCTTCACTGAGATTGTTTTAAATTTGAGGCAATCTTTTTGGGGCTGGTTCACATACAAGAAAGAGTATTTTTGTATCTTTTTAGGCAGCCCAAGATGCATTTGAGACAGTCATCTTGGCGTCCAGCCACCTCCTGATGACCTAAGTATGTGTTGTGATATTTATATTAATATTTAGTCATGTATACCATTATATTTATAATGTTCTGTTTCAGATTACATTTTTAAACCCAACCTTGTCTAGAAAACCAAAGTTACAAAGACAAAGAAGAATCTTCCCTAAACATAAAGGTATGTTTGAATACACATTTACATGGTATATGTTAAATTTTAGTCATGTTAGATTACCATCTATATATCTTAACAGATGTTTTTAAGATACATTTAATTCCAGAAGATAGAGTAATACCAAATAGTTTATTACCAGCAGGCACAAAGAATATAAATTTAATTGTATATTTACCGACTGTCACTAACTGGCTTAATTTATCAGGGAAAAAACAAAGGAAAAGCTGAAGAAAAGAAAATCAGAGATAGGCTGTCTTTTAATGTTAAAAAATTACATAGTAAGGTAATTTGTTATTATCTCAGTAAGGAATTATTTATTGGCAATTTTATATTTTTCAGGGAAAAACTTCTTGCGTCCTGGTCAGATGAATATAAATGTAGCAACATGGGGTCGGTTAATGAAAAGAGCTATCCCTCCACAGTGTGCAGATCCTTCAAGTGCTTTCAGTCCACCAGCTGTTAATACTGGTATGTATATAAAACATGCATATTAATATGAGCCGCGTCATGACAAAACCAACATAATAGGTTTGCGACCAGCATGGATCCAGACCAGCCTGCACATCCGTGCTGTCTGATCAGGATCCATGCTGTTCCCTATCAGTTGTTTTAGGAATAGGGTGTTCATTGAATGTTGCCCTTGTTGATCTTTTATCTCATATTCTGTGGCAGGATGGGTAAAGTTTCTTCACACTTACTGCTAAGACTTGACGCACATTAAGAATGTAAAAGTCTTTCATTTGAGGAAGCTAGTGACCCCTTGAAAATGGAAGGTCATGAAATAAGTTTATGTGTGATTAAGCTTTTTACGTCATCACTTAAGATTAAAAGTTCATTTGTATATAACAGTTGTTGTTATTGATAGAAAAATGTTATTGATGTATCGTTGATATTTTTCTGTTGATCAATTATTGATACACATTTAAAAAAAATTACACATAATAGACTTATGTAGTAGCAGTAATGACAAAAAATGGTTAATTAACAAGACTTCATATTTGTATGAAGAGAACATGAATTTACTGAAATGACTTAATCAGTGAATTATTGACAAGAAAATTATAAGTAATTATCAATATATCAAGTAATTATAAGTAATTATCAATATATAGGTGTATTGTCAATACATCCAACGTTGATTTCTTTGCACTGAATCAATGATACCTCTAATAGTTACTGTATGAATACAAAAAGGAATGAGGTGTTAATCATTTAAATTTTCTATATTAACAGCTATGAGACCTGCTGTTCACCCGATACATTTTGAACCTGTCACGCCTGATGATAAACAGCTCAATAATCAACATCATTCCGAAACTCTTAACACTTCCAGATCGCCTGAAGGCCAGGAAAGAGATGTACAGGTATTGTCTTGACCTTTGGAATTTGTATTGACCTTTAACTTATGGACTTTGTACTATGGATTTGCCTAGCTTTGAAATTTTGGAACAGTGCATTTATAGTTAAGGGATTTGAGTATTTAATGCAGTCTTGTGAAAGTTTTGCTGATTTTGGTCATTTGCTACACATTTATATAGATAAAATAATCATTTATTTAAGAGGGAGGGACTTCAGCTTTTTTGAATAAATATCATATATGGTGAGCTGTAAATTTATGCTGGAATTTATAAAAGTGACTGACTAATGGAATATTTTAAAAGAATATTTGTTTAATAATTGGGTACTATAACATGTACTTACAACAATACAATAGTGTAACAAAAATATTGGATCATTTTAGTTAACTACTCTTATTATTGTTCATTCCGTTGACAACAAAAAAACAGTCATGTATCTGAAACTAAAGATATAGAAATTAAGTTCTTCTCTGTGAAACTTTAAAATTCTGAAAAAAGTCTAGTGAAGAAACTAGTAAAATGACAAAAACCTACGTAACCCTTTAGGATGGTCAAAATTATTAACATATTTACTTGAGATTGGTTTCTTTTTACCAAAGTTTTAAATTCTGAAGGAAAAAGTCTGGTAAAGAATCTCAATTAATTACAAAACCTATGTGACACTATAGGATGGTCAAAATTATTAACATATTAACTAGAGATTGGTTTGCTTTTATTTGCAGGAAGCATTAAAGTCGCTAGATTTTCTTGGTGAAGATTTGCCTGGTCATATGATAGATTTAGACTCACTACCTGCCAATAATGTGGGCTTGCGGACTCCCGCCTCACAGATACCCCCTGCCAACTATGCCAGTCCCCGAGCCCCATCACCCCCACCTCCTTTACCTACAGAAGCCCCGCCCAGTATTTACGATACACCAAGCAGACCATATGCACCAGTTGTTCAACTGTCACAACCAGAGTAAGTTCTTCTACTTTTGCTGGTTTTTAAAAGGAAGTCATTGTTTACAAGTTATTTGTTTTGAAAGGAAATTCCTTGTTTACAAGTTACTGTAATTAAATGGAATTCTTTGTTTCAAGTTATTTTGTTTTGAAAAAGTTTCATTAAGCTTTCACAGTAAAACGCTTATGTTTTTCACATGTTATTCGAGCTCATCAAATTTGGATTCATATTTCAATGTTATCTTTTCCAGTTTTACCGGTCAAGCTGTTAATATGACAGAGTTTCGACCCATTAGTGTTCTTGGTCGTGGCCATTTTGGAAAGGTAACTTTTCATTTCAATCTGTCAGTATTATATAGAAAGTAAAGGGCATTATCAATTTTCAGAAATGTAGTAATTTAATTGCTATTGTAAAATTAGTTTGTCCAATATTACCTGTAGTCATTAGCTGATCAAAAATCTTATTAATATGTAATTATATCATTTGTACATGCTAGAAATAGGAACTAAGTCCAGAAAACAAACTGGCAATAAAAGGTATTAAAAAAAAACACAAAAAAAAAAACGGTTTAGTCTATATATATTTATTTGAAACCAACTCATTACAAGTTATATTTATAATGCATTACAACTTTTATTGTCCCCCGCCTTTTCGAAGAAAAAAGGGGGATATAGAAATAGGCTCCGTCCGTCCGTCACACTTTCGTGTCCGGTCCATAACTTTGTCATTTATGAAAGGAATTTGAAATAACTTGGCACAAATGTTTATTATAATAAGACGATGTGTCATGCGCAACAACCAGACTCCTACCTCCAGGGTCAAGGTCGCACTTGCTCATTCAAGGTCAACATTGCCTATTTGAGGGTATATGTCGTGTCCGGGTCCATAACTTTCTTATCTATGAAGGGATTTTGTAAATACTTGCCATAATTGTTCACAATAATCAGACGATGTGTCATGCGCAAAAACCAGTCACCTACCTTCAAGGTCAAGGTCACACTTGGAGGTCAAATATTAACATAGTCTGTTACAGGATATATTTCGTGTCGGTCCATAACTTTGTCATTTATCAAAAGGAATTTGAAATAACTTGGCACAAATGTTTGTTGTAACAAGAGGATGTGTCATGCGCAACAACCAGACCCGTACCTTCAGGGTCAAGGTCGTACTTGCTCATTCAAGGTTAACATTGTCTATTTGAGGATATATGTCGTGTCCGGTCCATAACTTTCTTATCTATGAAGGGATTTTGTAAATACTTGCCATAATTGTTCACAATAATCAGACGATGTGTCATGCGGAAAAAGCAGTCACCTACCTTCAAGGTCAAGGTCACACTTGGAGGTCAAATATTAACATAGTCTGTTACAGGGTATATTTCGTGTCCGGTTTATAACTTGGTCATTTATCAAAGGAATTTGAGATAACTTTCGTGTCTGGTCCATAACTTTGTCATTTATGAAAGGAATTTGAAATAACTTGGCACAAATGTTTGTTATAATAAGAGGATGTGTCATGCGCAACAACCAGACCCCTACCTCCAGGGTCAAGGTCGTACTTGCTCATTCCAGGTCAACATTGTCTATTTGAGGGTATATGTCGTGTCCGGTCCATAACTTTCTTATCTATGAAGGGATTTTGTAAATACTTGCCATAATTGTTCACAACAATCAAATGATGTGTCATGCGCAAAAAATGGTCACCTACCTCCAAGGTCAAGGTCACACTTGGAGGTCAAATATTAACATAGTCTGTTACAGGGTATATTTCGTGTCCGGTTTATAACTTGGTCATTTATCAAAGGAATTTGAGATAACTTGGCACAAATGTTTGTTATAATAAGAGGATGTGTCATGCGCAACAACCAGACCCCTACCTCCAGGGTCAAGGTCGTACTTGCTCATTCCAGGTCAACATTGTCTATTTGAGGGTATATGTCGTGTCCGGTCCATAACTTTCTTATCTATGAAGGGATTTTGTAAATACTTGCCATAATTGTTCACAACAATCAAATGATGTGTCATGCGCAAAAAACGGTCACCTACCTCCAAGGTCAAGGTCACACTTGGAGGTCAAATACTTACATAGTCTGTTACAGGGTATATTTCGTGTCCGGTCCATAACTTTTTCATAGATCCAAGGATTTTGAAAATACTTCGCACAAAAAGTCACTATAATAAGAGGATGTGTCATGCGCAACACCTGCATCCCTACCTCCAAGGTCAAGGTCACACTTAGAGGTCAAAAATTAACATAGTCTGTTGTAGGGTATATTTTGTGTCAAATCTAGAACTTCTTCATAGTTTAAGGGATTTTGAAATAACTTGGCACAAATAGTCACCATAATAAAACAATATGTAAGGTACAACACCTGCACCCTACATCCAAGGTCAAGGTCACACTTAGAGGTCAAAGGTTAAACAGAGTCTGTTATTTGGTATATTTTTTTGTCCCGTCCATTACTTCTTCATAGATTAAGGATTTTGAAAATACTTGGGACAAATAGTCACAATGATTAGATGATATGTCATGCGTAACATCTGTGTCCCTACCTCCAAGGTCAAGGTCACACTTAGAGATCAAAGATTTACATAGTCTGTTATTATAAGGGTATATTTTTGTGTCCAATCTATAACTTCTTCATAGTTCAAGGGATTTTGAAAATACTTGCACAAAATAGTCTCAATAATAAGACGTTATGTCATGCACAACACGTGCTCTCTACCTCCAAGGTCAAGGTCACACTAAGAGGTCAAAGCTTTAACATGATAGATTTTTAAATTCCGTGTTTCATTTTATTTTTTTATCAAATTTATTGTTACATTTGCAGATCTAGCATTGATCATAATTTTGGAGTAAATGTCCTGAGATCCATTATAACCTCAATCTTTTGAAATAGCACAATTTTATGCTTCATATAAAACTTCCCGAGGCGGGAAACGTTGGTAACTCTGTTACAAATTCTTGTATTTATTTGAAACCAATGCATTACAACTTTTATATTATTTGAAACCAACGCATTACAACTTTTATATTTATTTGAAACCAATGCATTACAACTTTTATATTTATTTGAAACCAATGCATTACAACTTTTATATTTATTTGAAACCAACGCATTACAACTTTTATATTTCTTTGAAACCAACGCATTACAACTTTTATATTTATTTGAAACCAACGCATTACAACTTTTATATTTATTTTGAAACCAATGCATTACAACTTTTATATTTATTTGAAACCAACGCGTTACAACGTTTTTATATTTATTTGAAACCATCCGCATTACAAAACAACTTTTATATTTATTTGAAACCATCGCATTACAACTTCATTTGTAATGGACACTTTTTTGGGATTTTTTTAACTTTCAGGTCATATTATCTGAGTATAAAAATACAGGGGAATATTTTGCCTTAAAAGCATTAAAGAAAGGGGAGATAATTGCGAGAGATGAAGTGGAAAGTCTTATGTCAGAGAAGAGAATTTTTGAAGTGATTAATGCCATGAGACATCCATACCTCGTGAATTTGTTTGCTTGCTTCCAAACTCAGGTAAATATAACAGTGTTCTTAACACTGTCATATAACAAAAAAAACATTTCTGTTGATTTTCAGTTAAAGAATCCCGGAAGGGACTGTGGATTCTTTCATGTGAGGAAGGTATCCAGTTAGCTAACAGACAGTGGGTGGTTCTACTCAGCCTGAAATAATGCATGGAAGGGCACCTGAAGTCGCCATATGACCTATACTGTGTTGGTGCAGTGTAAAACCTAACCAACCAAACAAACAAATAAAGAAGCATACTCCAGATTAGTGAAATTTAAAAAAAAAATCATATTTTGAGAAATGTATAAATATCCGTAGTCCTTGTGAACTTTTAAATGTATTACGGTATATAAATGTATTACCAGTATATTAAAATATGACAGATTTTTTTTTCTATCACTAAAAATGCCATCCTTGATCTTTTGGGGGTATGAGGAATGCTTGCATATATTTTAACTAGTTAAAGGAATAAGTGGCTTCCTAGGTTAGGGTATATCTCCTTACATTTTTGTCATTTAAAAAAACAACAACCAATAACTTAACCCTTTCCCTGCTGAGTGGGTAGTCTTTGTTTGCCAGTATAGTCAGGCCATCGTTCATCATTCTTGTAGTCTGACTGGTCTTCACACTGTAGGCTGACCGCTTTAAAGTTTCATGTTGATACCCCAAAAATGTATAATGGAAAGTTCCTAAAATAGAAGATAAGTAAGTCCATCTAAGAAATAAAATATTATTATATTTAGCAGGTTCAAGAGTAAGTTTTCATGCACAAATCTGGATGCATGCTGCTTTAAATACAATTAACATAAAATACATGTTAATTTGAATATAAAAATCAATTCCAGTTTCAATTTAAAAATGTATGGTTTTATTTTTAAAAAAAAAAACAACGTTTTGATATTCAAAAGTCTTCATCAGGTATACTTTTTTACAGGAAATGACGGCAAGGACGATGATGTAAAAATGTAATATATAATTTGGCGTACAAATGAAATATACAATATGCATGAACATCTTTTGTTTATTTCAGGAGCATGTAATATTTGTGATGGAGTATGCATGTGGGGGAGATTTGATGATGCATATACACAATGACGTATTCACTGAACCACGTACAGTGTTTTATGCAGGCTGTGTTGTTCTAGGGTTGCAATATTTACATGAGCATAATGTTGTTTATAGGTATGTTAATTCATAAAAAAACTTTTTTATCCTCTATCTAACCTAATGATTGATTATTTTTCTCACTCACCTGGACACAGAAACTAGATCTACTTGCTACGCCCTTGTTTTGAAAAGCGGGGCGGGGCTTAGGCCGCAAAAAATTCTACTGATCAAGTTTATCAAAATTTGTGAAAAATTCAATGAAAATAAATTCATATGAGATCCCTCATAAAAAAGCAAGGTTATCATGATAAAACACATCAATATTAAAGTTGCAGAGTATCATAATATAATTGTTTATAAGCAATTCAGTCCATATTTAAATGGTTGCCAAAAAGCGTTTACCGTTTGAAAAGATTTTTCTACTTATTCGGTTATGTTGGCCGAATATTCAATTAAAATATATCAAAATGAGATTCGTCATCAAGAAGCATCGTTATCATAACAGAAAACATGGATGTTCTACATGAAAAGTGTCATAATATCTGATTTTACGAAGAATTTGCGATATTTTAAAGTGTGCTATTTTTAGTAACAAATCGATATTGGAAAGGGCGGACCTAGGTTGAGTAGGACTCATTGCAGTGTGAAAGTTAATATCAATCTATGTTGATTCCGTGGACAATTTAATATATTAGCTCACATATTTTTAATACATTTTGAACTTTTGACGTTTCATTTTTGTTAAAATAGAAGTGAATCGCGTATGTGTATGAATACGTTTTTAGAAGTGCTGCACGTTGAGTGTGAGATAAGCCCATGTGAGATAAGATTTTCCAACACCGCTATTTTTAGTAACATTTACGGATTTTTCTATCTGGTTAGTGAGAAAAAACATTGAAAGTTAAAGGAAAGTCTTTGTTTTGAACTGATTATATATGTTAATTTATGTAATACTAGTGCACCAAGTTAACAAGCGCGTACATTTTGGGATTAGAATTCTTTTAAGAGCAGTTTATTGTATCACATGCAGTTAGTTAAAAGGAAGCTTGTCGAAATTTATGAATCACCTGAAAAAAGCTGTAAAATTTTTTTTTAATTAAAAAAATATAATAATATATCGGGGTAAAAATCGAACTTAATATGGATTTTCAGTTTAATTTCGAGTATCTTTATTATTATTATTATTTACATCTTTTCTATTACTGTTTTAAGTGCTCAAGAATCTTGAATTTTATGTTATTATATTTTTTCACACCTCAGTGGAGTTCCTTTAAGAATAGAAAATATCAGTTTAACTCTATAGCAAGTTATAGATTGATATTTGTCCCTGAAAAATCTCGGCAAATAGCATTGGTTCATATTTATGATATCAAGTAACCTTTTAATCATCATATACACAACAATGTAATCAATGAGCAATGCATCTGTTTACAGAGATTTAAAGTTGGATAACTTACTGCTAGATTCAGAAGGTTATCTTAAAATTGCTGACTTCGGTCTATGTAAAGAAGGAATGGGATTTGGTGACCGAACCAGTACGTTCTGTGGAACACCGGAATTTCTTGCCCCGGAAGTGTTGACAGAACCATCATACACTAGAGCAGTTGATTGGTGGGGTCTTGGTGTACTTATATTTGAAATGCTTGTAGGAGAGGTTAGTATCTTGTTATCTAAAGATATAGTACTATGCTCATCTTTGGGTATAATTTATCATATGCTTATTAGTACTGGTGTCATTTGATTAAAATGAATTAAAAGTCTATCTTTGGAGGAAATCTGTAGTGGTCATGTAATATAAGAATTTACCTAAGCAGTCATTAAAACTTTGCCTTCATAAATACCTACTGTTACAAGAAGACAGAATGAGCAATATCGTCACAGGAAAAGTCCTGTTAAATTAAAGATGAGTTAAAGCGTCCTTCAGCTTTTATTTTCTGTTTAAATAACAATTTTGTGTTGTTTCAAACTAAGTATTTCAGTAATTTTATCTTGGAAAAGTTCATCATATCACTAATAAGCTGATTCTTCAAAACAACATTCTTAGAGCTATTTATAACACTGATGTTAAATTAGAAGATCGAGAAACAAACCATCTGCTTTACTTATTTTTATATTATGGTTCATGTATTTTATCATTGATTTAGTACATTTTCCACCTCAATTCTTTTGATTTGACAATTATATGAAATGATTTATCTATAAATAACATATTTAAACTTAAGAAAAGCTGAATGTCGCTTTAACCTGTTATTTCACTAAGGTGATGATATTTTGAATATTACTCACTGGACACATGATTTACTTACAGTCACCATTCCCTGGTGATGATGAGGAAGAAGTGTTTGATAGTATAGTAAATGAGGAGGTGAAATATCCACGATTCTTATCCACAGAGGCCATAGCTATAATGAGGAGGGTAAGTCTGTAATTCACTGGTTCTAGCACTGGTGTCACTTGATCTGAAGCTATCCAGCTAGCTTACGAAACGTTGGTGGTTCTACTCAGGTGCCTGTTCGTGCCTGAAATAATGCACGGAAGGACACCTGAGGTCTTCCTTCACCAGTAAAAGCTGGAATGTTGTGATATGACCTATACTGTGTCGATGTGATGTAAAACACAAACAAACAAACATGATCTGAAGTTCCAATAGTCATAACAGTAATGCGAAAAATCTTTTAAAAGCTATTACTTCTTGCTCATTAAGAAAAATTCAGGTTTTGCATAGGAAAATATATAATTTTTGGTCTGATTCGTTCATTTTCTTGTTTATTGTTTAAACACCAGATTTCATATTGTTTGAAAGTACATAATAGTAAGAATAACAGTACTGCATATATCACTCCTTGTTATACTGCATGTGTGTATGTTATGTTACTTTTCATTTGATAATTATGATTTTATATAGTTTTATATACACAGCCTCTGTCGAATTATGAAGAAATCTTACTTTAAAAAAAAAAAAAAAATAATACTTGCTGTATTATAAATTTGTTATAAATATTTATGACAGGTTAAATGGCCGTATATAAATGGTTGTTTGCAATATAACCAGAACTGCTAGGCAAGGGGTAAATTTCCAAACAACCGTTTATATCGAGCCATATAACCTGTAAAAAAATACAGATGTATTAATTATGATAATTATTATTCTAGTTGTTACGTCGTAACCCTGATAGAAGATTAGGATCCAGTGAGAGAGATGCTGAAGATGTTAAGAAACAAGCTTTCTTTAGGGTAACATCATTTTACATATTTACTTGTGACAAAGTAGCAAGATATGTGTAAACACTGTTTTATATTATTCATTAGTTTGTACCTATGAAGTCATTAGATAGAGGGTCCTGAAGAAAATAAGCATTTGTTCCAATTTGCTTTAAAGCAAGACAGGATTCCACCTACATGTAAATTAATAGGAATTTTTGTAAAATAAATGTACATTATTTTTTAGTCAGGATTATGGCATGCATAAATAGTTTCATAAATAAATCATACAAACAAATCAGAATAATTCCATTAAATATTGCTTTATTAAAGTGATTTTTTTTGTGTCGCCTTGAAAAAGGCGACATATAGGGATTACTTTTGTCGGCGGCGTCTGCGTCGTTGTCGGCGTCCCCTAAAGCTTGTCCGGAGCATAACTCAGTCATTTTAAGTTGGATTGACTTCAAACTTGGTATGCATGCTTCTTTAAATAACACAAAGTGCAGTGCACAAGAACCGATACTCTGCACTTTTTAATTTTTGAGTTATTACCCTTTGTAAATTTTCATACTTTAATTTTGTCCGGACCATTTCTCTTCAACTAAAAAAGCTATGGACTTGACACTTCATAGGATGATAGATCTCATTAAGAAGAAGTGCAGTGCACAAGAACCGGTACTCTGCACTTCCTAATTTTTGAGTTATTGCCCTTTGTTAATTTTCATACTTTATTTTTGTCCGGGCCATTTCTCCTAATGTATAAAAGCCATGGACTTGAAACTTCATAGGATGATAGATCTCATTAAGAAGAAGTGCAGTGCACAAGAACAGGTACTCTGCATTTCTTATTTTTTGAGTTATTGCCCTTTGTTAATTTTCATACTTTATTTTTGTCCGGACCATTTCTCCGAAAGTATATAAGCTATGGACTTGAAACTTCATATGATGATAGATCTCATTAAGAAGAAGTGCAGTGCATAAGAACCGGTACTCTGCATTTCTTATTTTTTGAGTTATTGCCCTTTGTTAATTTTCATACTTTATTTTTGTCCGGGCCATTTCTCCTAATGTGTAACAGCTATGGACTTGAAACTTCATAGGATGATAGATCTCATCAAGAAGAAGTGCAGTGCACAGGAACAGGTACTCTGCATTTCATATTTTTTGAGTTATTGCCCTTTGTTAATTTTCATACTTTATCTTTGTCCGGGCCATTCTTCAAAAGTATGAAAGCTATAGACATGAAACTTCTTAGGATGATAGATCTCATTAGGAAAAAGTGCAGTGTACAAGAACCGGTACTCTGCATTTGTTTTTTTGAGTTATTACCCTTAATATATTTTCATATTTTATTTTTGTCCAGGCCATTACTCATAAATTATAAAAGATATGGACTTGAAACTTCATAGAATGATAGATCTTATTGATTAGAAGTGCAATGCATAGAAACTGCTGCTCTGCGCTTATTATTTTTTTAGCTATTGCCCTTTGTTAGTTTTCGTATTTCATTTTTGTCCTGGCCATTTCTCCTAAACGATATTGTTCACAAGGCGACACATCCGACTCGCGGAGTTCTAGTATTAATTACAATTAGATTTATATGCACTTCTTTTATTACAGAATCTCGATTGGAATCAGTTGTTAATGAGGAAAGTAAAGGCACCATTTGTTCCCACTGTAGTTATTAATTACAATTAGATTTATATGCACTTCTTTTATTACAGAATCTCGATTGGAATCAGTTGTTAATGAGGAAAGTAAAGCCACCATTTGTTCCCACTGTAGTAAGTATTTTCTAAAATTATATTTCACAATTAATTGTCGTTTACTTCAAACCACTTGCCCATCACCGCTGTGGGTTCGAATCCCGACAGGGATTTTGGATTTTTGTGGAGAAGCTACCCAACAAGCTCACTGAACATCGGTGGTTCTACTCAGGTGCCCGTTCGTGCTTGAAATAATGCACAGAAGGGTGCCTGAGGTCTTCCTTTTACTAGCTTGTACATGAAAGTTGTGTCTGCCACTTTATGTGAGAAACTAGAGCTTTAAGTAGAGTACCATTTTCACAGCTTCATAGTATTGTTATCTTGTATATTTTCAGGGTCATTCAGAGGATGTCAGTAACTTTGATGATGAGTTTACTCAGGAAAAAGCTATATTAACACCAGCTAAAGATAGACGAAGTTTGAATCTGGAAGATCAAGAACTGTTCCGTGACTTTAATTACATTGCGGACTGGTGCTAGCCCATGGAATAAAATTTTGTTTTGAGATATCAAAAAGTTGTTCGGAGCAAGTTCCACAATTTTCCCTAGTTTTATACCAGTGTTGCGAAGATCGTTCTAGTTGTGTTTGTTGAATCAAGCGTAAAGAAATTGTATCAAGACATGTGCTGATATAATGTGTTGTAGGTGGAATATACAACTTCTAAAGGAAATTTAATAAGTTTAGTGCCAAGTCATAATGTATATGGTACAGAAGTTTCTATTTACGCAGGGTTTGATTTTGTTTCAATAAATTTTAAGAAAAATTTATATCGTAAGAAAATAACCACTTCCGTAAATTTCAAGGACGGCTAAAATAACTTTACATCTTAAAAAAACCGCTGTGTAATACCCAGTTGAATTTTTCTTCCAATGTATCTTGGCTTACTATGATTGGTTGGAAATTTTGAGACATCTAAATATACAATAAGCTGTTCAATGGAAAGTGTAAATGAAATCTTAAATGTGCCAATATTAATTGTACTTTCTTGGCATATACTGTTAATAAGTGTGGGCTGGAGAGGGTGAGAGACACTGACTTGCCAAAAAGTGCTAATACTGAAGTACATTTTGTGTCTTTTTTTCCTTTTTGGGGGGCAGAAAAATGCCAAAGAAAGAAAAATGAAATTAAAAGAAGCAGAGAAAAAAAAAAACGATAATGAGATTTTTCAGATATGATGGATTATGTTCATGAGATGGCTGTGCTTTATTGATTGGCTACTGTTTTAAAAGTGTCTTATCTATGCAACATCTGTGAATGCAGTAAAAGTGACCTGAAACATGTTTATGGCAATAATTTCTGTCTTTGTTTTTCTGATGTATATTAATGCTAGAGCTTTCTAGACTAGAATGGGTGAAGTGATGTAAAAAAATTAACTGCGGACAATTTTTGCCTTAATAGTCTTCCTGTGATGGTGAAGTGTTAACCCTAACTGAGATCAACTTCTGAGAAGATTGGTGAAATAACAAATTATGATCTGTTAAACCAGTAAAGTGGGGGGGGGGGGAGCATGTTTGTTTATAACTTTAAATGGATTGGTCTACAATGGGCATATTTTCCTTATATATATTAAGAAGAACAAAAGAAATCTATCATATAGATATTCTTATAAAATATTTCTAGAAAAAAATATGTCAATACTGTTTCAGAATGAAAATGTATATGATGACAAATAATATTCTGTTATGAAATAATTTACTAGTATTATCCGCTATGTATAGATATGTTATAAGGTATCCAAAAATATGTTCTTTCCAATAACATCCCAATATATATTTATATTCTTTCAAGGTTTACATATCAAGACCGCCTCCGTGGTCGAGAGGTTAGAGTCGATGACTTCTAATCCAGTTACCTCTCTGGGGTGGGTTCGATCCCCGGGAGATGCTTTGGTAGTTTAGCGCGGAGGAAGGTAGTCTTGTACTGGTGTAACTCTCCAGGAACGATGGTTAGGAAACTACCCGCCTATATGACTGAAATACTGTTGGAATAAGGCGTAAAATGAAACAAACAAACAAACAAATTTAATATCAATCGACAATTAAATGTAGTGTTACAGACCTTCCATTATTGACCAGTTCAGTTTAAGAAAAAAATTGCAAAAAATTTTGATGTTAACAGAACACTTGAGAAATGCAGTGTATTTTTTAATGTCAAGTTTGTTATGCTTACTGACTATAAGTCTTAAAGTGTAGATTTAAGCTAGGCCATAAGAATGATTATAAGGGGGTATTTTTGGTCGGATTCTCAATTAGGATCTTCCTAAGTTCATCAAAACTTTCATTAATAAAATCCTTCATTTAGCTATATCATGTGATGTTATGTTTATTAAATATCATAGTCCTGACATTTTGAACAGATTTGTTTTTGAAAAAAAAAACTTAGTTACACATGTGCATGACTGTTAAGGTATATGAAACAATTATAAAAATTGTGAAAGAAAACATTTTTTTATGCTTGTTTAAAGTAATCAAAAAAAGATTATTTTTTGGGTAAATATTTTTCTCCACAAATTTATGTAAACTTTAAGGAAAAGACTATTGCTAGCAATTTTTTTAAATGTAATCACCATCGGTGAAAAGATTCTTTTCAAATACTGAAATTTCCAACATTTGACCCTGGTCAAATGTACTCGTATAACTTGTTTAAATAGCATGTGGACCATGGTCAATTGGACTCAGATATCATGGTCAAATCAAATGTGTTTCAGGTAGAAGAGAGTATTGTTCAAACAGAAGAACTATTGGTATAAATTATGCCAATTTTATCATACATTTTAGTACTCTGTATGTTAATGAAGGGATTTTTGTGCCACTTTATAAAAGTGCTTGAAGTTTCCATTTTAGATAAATTTTCATATTTTTCTACATCTGCTATGTCATATATTTATATTCGTTCTATAAACCATTTGTTTGTTTTTATGTTACACAATCAGCATTTCATTTTTCCATGTTATTTTTGTATAAATTGTCAAAGTTTGTTTTTCTACATGGGCAAAACTCGTTATGTATATTGAGTAAGTGTTCTAACAGTAAAGAAAATTATAATTAGGTTGTTACTATGGCGTTACTGTGGGCATTAATGAATATTGCAAGGCAATAATCCTATTGCCTACGTATTGACAAAGAAAAAATATTTCAGTCTGTAATTGATAACATTTATTTAGCCTGCTGACCACAACTAATATACCCAAGTGACCAGTGCAGACCAAGATCAGCTTGTATATCTGTGCCGTCTGATCATGGTCTGCACTGTTCACTATTTAATAAAAAGTTATTTTGAAATTTTCCCTTAAAGTGATGAATATTTTTGTCCAGATTAAAAAATAGATATGTTGATTTAAGATATCAAGCGTTGTTAGGGTAACAAATTTGAATTTTTAATGTAAAAAGAAAAGATGATAAAAATTTGAAATTAAATGAAAGATAATACATGTAATATTAAGTTTTTATTGTTTTTTTTTCAATGGTGTTTCAAATGATGTCCTTGGGTTTGTAACCCTTAAACCCTGTTACAACTTGTGTTCGTACTGACAGAACTGAGCCACCTGTGTGAAGCCAATTACGGTAATCATGTACTTTACAGGAAAGATCTGAGGAGTCAAGTATTCTGACACAATATCAAGATTCAAACCAATGCTATTCACTACCTCTTGTAATATGATAATATTGATATTGTAAGATCAGTCTTGAGAGCTCTTTCTTAAGAAATACCAGCATCAATGTCCAGTTGTATGGGCTTATTTTGCCTTCTGACTCCAATCAATAAAAAAAAAAAAAAATTTAAATACTAAAAAATTAAAGAACCATCAATGAAATGCAGAAAAAAAAAATTAACATGAACATTATCACTGGCAAAACGTCTTATCAAGAACAAGTATAATTCTTGAAAAAATAATCTTTAAAAAAAATAATGACTTTTTCCTTTGCCTTTATAGAAGTATGTCTCTGGTACAATGTCTGGGTGTATTAAAACATTTTTTGTAACTTTCCGACATTGAATGAATAAATTTTGTGTAAATTTTTAGCTCACCTGTCACAAAGTGACAGGGTGAGCTTTTGTGATCGCTTTTCGTCCGGCGTCCGTCCGTCGTCCGTCCGTAAACTTTTGCTTTAAATGACATCTCCTCATAAACCACTGAGCCAATTTCATCCAAACTTCACAGGAATGTTCCTTTGGTGGTCACCTTTAAAAATTGTTCAAAGAATTTAATTCCATGCAGAACTCTGGTTGCCATGGCAACAGAAAGAAAAATCTTTAAATATCTTCTTTTAAACAACCCTAAGAGCTAGAGCTTAGATATTTGGCATGAAACATCTTCTAATGAGTGTCTACCAAGTTTGTTCAAATAAAAGCCCTGGGGTCAAAATTGGCCCCGCCCCCGGGGGGTCATTGATTTTCCCTATATGCATATAGTAAAAACTTAAAAGATCTTCTTTTAAAGAACTGTAAGAGCTAGAGCTAAGATTTTTGGCATGGAACATCTTCTAGTGAGTGTCTACCAAGTTTGTTCAAATAAAAGCCCTGGGGTCAAAATTGGCCCCGCCCGGGGGGTCATTGATTTTCCCTATATGCATATAGTAAACACTTAAAAAATCTTCCTTTAAAGAACTGTAAGAGCTAGAGCTTAGATATTTGGCATGAAACATCTTCTAGTGAATGTCTACCAAGTTTGTTCAAATAAAAGCCCTGGGGTCAAAATTGGCCCGCCCCAGGGGGTCATTGATTTTCCCTATATGCATAAAGTAAAAACTTAAAAAATCTTCTTTTAAAGAACCCAAAGAGCTAGAGCTTAGATATTTGGCATGAAACATCTTCTAGTGAATGTCTACCAAGTTTGTTCAAATAAAAGCCCTGGGGTCAAAATTGGCCCCGCCCTGGGGGGTAATTGATTTTCCCTATATGCATATAGTTTAAACTTAAAAAATCTTCTTTTAAAGAACCGTAAGAGCTAGAGCTTAGATATTTGGCATAAAACATCTTCTAGTAAATGTCTACCAAGTTTGTTCAAATAAAAGCCCTGGGGTCAAAATTGGCCCCGCCCCAGGGGGTCATTGATTTTCCCTATATGCATATAGTAAAAACTTAAAAAAATCTTCTTTTAAAGAACTGTAAGAGCTAAAGCTTATATATTTGGCATGAAACATCTTCTAGTGAATGTCTACCAAGTTTGTTCAAATAAATCCCCTGGGGTCCAAATTGGCCCCTCCCCAGGGGTCATTGATTTTCCTTATATGCATATAGTAAAAACTTATAAAATCTTCTTTTAAAGAACCCAAAGAGCTAGAGCTAAGATATTTAGCATGAGACATGTTCTAATGGGTGTCTACCAAGTATGTTCAAATAAAAAGCCCTGGGTCAAAACTGGCCCCGCCCCGGGGGTCATTGATTTTCCTTATATACATAGCAAAAACTTAAAAATCTTCTTTGAAAAAACCCAAATAACTAGAGTTTAGATATTAAGCATGAAACATCTTTAAGTAAATATCTACAAAGTTTGTTCAAATAAAAGCCCAGGGGTCAAAACTGGCCCTGCCCGAGGTGTGTCATTGTTTTTTACTCTATGTGTATAGTAAAAACTTAAAAAATCTTCTTTTAAAAAACCCAATGAGCTAGAACTTAGATGTTTTGCATGAAACATCTTCTTATGGGTGTCTACCAAGTCTGTTCAAATAAACAAATAAAAGCCCTTGGGTAAAAATTGGGCCCGGGGGGGGGGGCTATATACAGGTGAGCGACCTCAGGGCCATCATGGCCCTCTTGTTTAGTTTTAATTTTTTTTTAAAGTTTTCCTGGAGTCTGCACGATAAAATCGAGGGTGTAATAGAAATGTATATGTTTATGGTCACAATTTGTATACTCAATGAATTCAGAGCACCAGCTATGATAATGTTAAGGTTAAAACTTTTGTTATTTACATTGAAGACTTCCGGCTGGTTCTTTGGCCTAATCACTCGACTTTGTTCGTTATTTTATGTTTGTTATGTAATGTGAAAAAAATTTGATATTAAAACCATTCGATTGTTACTTTGTTAAGAATGGTAACATTGAACCTTTTTTTTTGTACTTGTTAGGTTTTCTTCTCACAGCCTCACTTCAGTGTTTTCACAAGTCTTCCAGATTTCAATTGGCACTGTTTTGTTGGGATTATTTTGAAATTTGAATGGTGTGGTTTTATTTTTCAATGTTTAGTGTCGTACGAAGGAAGTAGAATTGTTTATTGTTGAAGAAATACACATTGTAAATGTTAACCTTTTTTTGAATATTACTGCTTTTTACCAACTGGAACTATTTTTTCTATAATATTTTGTTATTGTTTCAAACATGCTTTACTTTTTAGTTATTTCTTTTCAGATGTAATATTACAATTAGAGTTCTTTTCTCTTCAATGGCTTTGCCCTGTGAAATAATATTTATCCATTTACCTGCTGAAACAGAAATTAATTGTTCTTTGCCATCAGTAAAGGGCCAGGTCAGCCTGTATATCCAAATGTGATTAGGCTCTATATTGACATACTTCAAATTTTCTTACTCAATAGCCCTAAAATTGATAATGGACAGGCCATAAAATGGAAGCTGGACAAGGCCATTTTAGAAATTCAGATGGTTAAGAAAAGAGATTTTAATTAACCCCAGTTATACCTTGTCAGAAATAAGCATTGCTTGCAGATTTGATCTTACATTTACTACATTTCTTTTATAAAAATCAAAAATGCATTTCACCAAACTCACATTTTTTTCTTTGTTATTTAAGATCCTAGAGCATTATGGGGTAAATTGGTTTAGTTTTTGTAGATTCTGTTAATGTGATTCGTTTCATTATTTCAGTTTACTTACATGGGTGGATGTAGAGATGAACAATATATATATAATTATACAAAAAATCCTGTATCCTGTCAATATATTTTTACTTTACTTTGTTGAAAAAAGTTGGCTTTTGAGTCTTAATGTATGCAATTAAGAAACAAACTTATGATCACATAAAAGTAAACAGAAAATGTTAAAAGCAGCATGCCTCCAGATTAATGCTAATTTTCATGAAAATTTTGAAAATGTATTAAAAGATTTAAGTATTGTGAAGTGAACAAGGAAAGTATTTTACACATTACAAACGCTGACCTTACAATCCATGTAAATTACAAAAGATGTCAAAATGGTAGAAATATGGTGATAAATACTGCAAAATCAGTTATTAATCACACATATCATGAAAATATTTTATTTGAATCTTTTTATCATAATACATTTTTCTAAAGTTTGATTTTGGCTCATCTGGAAGCATACTACTTTAATTGCCTGTATAAGCAGACACCAGAATATCCAATTTTACAATGATCATGCTTTTGTGTGCATTATACATACACCAGTACTAGTAGTCTTAATATTTTTAAAGAAAGCATTTTAAGGTCATTAAATTATAAGTTATTAAAATAAAAGAGGAAATTCATTGATGCGTTATTGATAAATTCACTTTATACAAACTGTACAAGATTCCTAAAAATGTCTTTTTCTTATAACATTATAATAATATTTAAGCTACACGTTTTGAGAAATCTTCGTAAAAAAAAAACCATTAAATTTTTAAGAAATTGAAGAATATTCCATTAACTTGTGCCTAACATACCTCTGTTCAAACGATGTTGTGAAAAACCAAATTTCTTTCAAATTGTACTGCTAGTATTTTTACCCTTTACCTGCTGAATAAAGAAGTGATCAGCATTTGCTGCCAGTATAGCGCCAGGCCAGCGTGCACATCTGTGCCATCTTACCAGCCACTATATTGCTGGTAGCTCAATTTTTGTGTTATTTTGATACTACTAAAGTCATATAAACTTTGAATGGACTGTTCCAATTTAAACCAGGGCAAATCCATTACACAGATACAGCAGGTTAGGAGTTCATAATGTTATGTCCGAATTTATATATTTACTGTTGTAATGATAACATAAAAATGTCTAGGTTACTTAATGTTATATGGTAGGAAGATCAAATTTTGATTCAAATTTAATACAACATACAAAGTTGCATGTCAAGTCTGTTTGTTAATATGAAATATGCTTAACTTGAGTTTTGCTGAATGTAACTTTCAATTTATCTTACATTGGTTATACTTTTAACTACATGTAATTATGAACTTTAATTATAAGACATTTGATAATGCAACTTTCAGCAGCAGTTTTTAACCTTGTATGCACTGTAATAATCACATGAAATAATACTGAATAGGAGCCCTCCGGTGTTAAATATGATTTAAATCCAGTCAACACATATAATTATACCTGTTAAAAATAGTTATATGAAGATTTTTGACCCAATCAAAACTAGTAGAAAACGTTTTTTTTATGAAGCATTGATTCCTAACTAGAAAGCATATTTTTAGCAACATGATCTGCCCATAAGGTGTTACCGAGTGAATATTCAGTACAAGATATGATTTAAATCATGTTGTTAAAATGATTGGTTTAACACAGTGCAATAAATTCTCAGTTTTGAACTTGTACAAGATCAATAATCATACTTTATTGAAACAGTACATTCTGAAGAGAGAAAAAAATTAAGAAAATAACTGAACAATGTTGTTTGTATTTTTAGGTAAAAAATGAAATATTACCAAATCAAAAGGACTTGTGTGGAATTCACAACCTATTAGATATGACCCGTCTCAGTTGCAGTAATTTGGCTATATTTCATACACAAAACCATCATCTCACCATTTTAGCCCATGACATTTTTTTGTCATTGAACAGGTTTATTGGTACTTATATTAAGTTTGAATGTATTCAACATAGACGTTGAGTGACTGTCACTGATTTACAATATAAAGAATTCTAAAAAAATATGATTTTGCAATTTTTACGAAAATTGTAAAAAATTGATTTTTAAGGTTAATACATGGTTAATTTGACTTGTTATTACTGGTAAATTGTTTTATGTAAAAATCACCTTGTGTTTCCATGGCAACACATGGCTGTGTTATGTGTATATTGATTTATGCTGCTCGGTATTGCATGTATATATATTATATAATGTTTTCATTGCGTAGATAATTTATTGCGCAACATCAGAGTATCCACATGTACAGAAGTAGACATTATTCATTTCTGTAAAAACTGAAAAAATAATAAAACATTAACAATTGCAATATTGACTCTTTTGTTTTGTTTATTTTATACGAGATTCAAATTGGCACATGATAAAATTACATCGATAACTGTACATCTATAATAAATAAAATACATATATGGCCACAATTTTCAGGCATGTATATAGTAAGTACAGGCTTCCACCTACTAGGTGTAATACTTTTTTTTACAGTGAAGCTGTAAAATGTTTTGGGGAATTTTCCAGCTCTATTGGTGAAGGAAGACCTCATGGCCCCTATGTGTATTATTTCAGTCAAAAGTTGGCATCAGAGAATTATGTAGAACCACCAGACAATGGTAAGCTAACTGGATAGCATGAAAAAATTTATAGTCCTTGGCTGGATTGTATAATGAAAAGAATGTATTATAACTGGAGTGACAATGAAAATGTATATACAATGTGTAGTGACAAAAAATCACACAATTTTAGATTTTCTTATTGAAGTCAAGATGAGCCTGTTTGGTATATTTTCAAAAAATAATACATGTTCCAGTGTTAATGTACCAGTGTTTACTATCATTTTTTGTTGCCAAATATTTTCCAACTGCTCCATATTTTTTATCCTAATGGTTTTTAATGAACATCTTCCAAACAAAAGCTAATACAAGTGCCTGTATTTTATGTATGCAAGTGTTCATATACTTCTATAGTCTAATATGATATTTTTAAAATACTTCATTTTTTTTTTTTGCTCCTTTAAGTTTCTGATGAAATTTTTTACAATGATTGAATCATAAAAATTCATTTATTACCTTTGAATATGGTGGCTAGTGAACCAAAATCAAGAATTCTTTAACTTGATCTGATCATTTTGACTAAAATAGTATTCTTAACTGAACTTACATTGAATTACATTTCAACAACAAATGAAAATAACATTTCTACTAATGTTGTTTTTCACATCGTGAAGAACAGAGACAACTATTTATAGTGTATATAAGAATATCACATTCACAACACAATTTGCATATAATACATAATTATATGTGTACAAAAAAATGTAAATAATGACAATTTTCTGTATAAAAGCACTTGGAATGAAAGCAAGCACAGCTTGACATCCAGTGTTTAGTATTTGATTTTCTTCATCATGAGTTATTTACAACGACAAATTATTCTAAGCTGGTTTCCGTCACGACCCGTTTGTGCTAGGACCATGTGCAGCTATAGGTGGAATCAGTATGGCACGAAGCTGGCTGTTAAGTTGGGCAACATCCTGGTCTTGCTTCTCATATACCTTTACTGCCTGAGTGAATCGTATAACCCCTGAAATATTGAAATAAACAGGTAAGTCACCAATACCATCGGCCAGCAGTATAGAGCCAGGCCAGATTTCCTGTCCCTGCAATTATTGAAGCATGATTAGATTGGCAGACAGGAGGTTTCATATACATATTTCAGATCAAAATCTAAGAAATATAATATTAATTATTGTAAATAATTAAAATTGTGAGTCTGAAATCCAGTGTTTACAATTTTATATAAATTGGCAGACTTGCAATTCAATTGCTACACTCGAATGATGCATTGAACATGCTATTAAGTTATATATTATTATTCTTTTTCTTTAAACTATACACTTCAAAATGTGCATCATTCCATCAGAATGAGAATGTATTAAATCTATCCTATGCATCAAAATTCTCACAAACCATCACCATCTGAAGGGAATCCATATTTTTCTATAACCTCCATCTGTATTTGTGAAGCTACAGGGAACACTGATTGCATTGCTCTTAACATGTCATTACCAGCATGGTCTCTGGCTTCATCCAGTCGCCTCACATTGCCTGGTTCCCGAAATGCAAAGAGAATTTCTTGCAATGCTCCTAAAATAACAAAAAAATGTTTATGACTTTTATGATTAGTCATTAAACAATAGAATAACTTGTGTTGAAGGTATTTTTAATATTCATAAGTATACTGAGTCTACTTACAGGGAATGGATGTTAAGGAAATAGGGCAATAGTTTCCAATCTTACAGGTTTTGTTCATAATTTGATGAAAAGGATCACAAGATACAGTGGCACATTCATGTAGAAATTTTGCCTGGAATTTTTATTAATGACCCATGTAAAAATATTTCTAGGTTTGCAATATTTTCCATAATTTTCAATTTCTTGAATCCTAATGTGAACATATCACAAACACACTTTAAATTTGTTTAATCCAAGTTTTAATGAAACTTTCATTATTTAGCTATCTTTTCTTCCTTCTTGAATTACTGTTATTCTTAATGCTACTATCCTATACACTGTAGTTTGAGTGAGTTTTTTTTTTTTAATAAAGTGTCATCAAAAGATAAAACTTCATAACAGGCCCATTCATTTTTGAGGAATTTGATCTCTTGTGGAAGAACCTACCATAGTTTAAAATGTTTAAAAGATGTACAATATCTAAGTGTTTATAATTTTTAAAAGATAATGAAATGTTACTTAACAATATTAAAATAAACATTATATGAAATTAGGCAAAGCCTATGAACGGGGAAGTCGTTAAAAAATTCCCTTCATTTTTCTGTTTTAAAGGTGTCATTCAGTATTTCATGCACCGCTTCTGTTTTCACTCAGAACACTCGACGATTATTATTAATCTGAAAAAGTTGAGATTTGTTCCGTTATGAAAATAAACCGCCTATTGTCGTTGAGTTACATTGTATTTGGCGGCACCTGACTATAACTGATACTGAAAATTTCATTGATAGGTATAGAATACTAGATATGTAGAATACACCTATATTTTTTAATTGTCTTATATTTGATTTTCTTTTAAATATACACGTGTAGTCTAAAGCCAAAGCCCGGGCCCACATACTTTGACTTCCCTGTATAAAAACTTAATTTGTTATTGAATTCTTAACTTTATAAAAAATATTGGATGAGTTGTGTCATACTGATTTTGGGGGCTTACAGACAACTCACCCCCCCAGACAATTCACCCTCAGCCATTTTTTCCAGACAATTCACCCACCAGACAGTTCAACCCACATTATTGGAAAAATGACACAGACAATTCACCCCCCATTTCTTTAATTTTAATTTTGATGAAATTTATCTTAAAATTAGAAGATGCATTAAACAAATGTGTTGTGTTTCTTTACATAATTAATATTTACAAAATATTTAGTCATATTTAAGTTAATTATTATAATTTATTACTTAAAAATAATATTTGTTACTATGCGTTAAAATTTTTACATATTATTTTACATACAAACTGTAAAAATTACAAATTCACCATAAATTTGTCTTAATTTGTTTAAGTGCTTTTGATGTTATTATAAGATGACATATCAAAGATATTAACATGTGATAATCATTTGCTCTTAAATCTCTTTCATTCTAACAACTCATTGGATGCTTATGACACATCATCTACAAAATAAATTTTGTGCACACGCGGCCAATTTAAATTTTTCTGAGAAGCTATTCAAGACATGCTGTCTTGTGAAATATGACATTTCGAGTGGATGTTTGTATACTTTTAATAGCCCTTTATCCCTTAACACTTTTTTTTTTTCAAGCAAGGTTGTTAAGTGCTTCTTGATGAAAGAGTGGATGTAGAATAAACAATATGCTTTTCAGCACTTTAAGATAATGGATAATTAAATTATTCCTGCAGACAGTTGTATATGTTTGCATTATATAGACAATAAAAATATCAAGACTATTAAATAAATGATAGATAATATGTTTATAAAAAGTGCATACATTATGGGCATTTCCCTCAATATAAACTATGTGCTATTTGATGTGATTGAATAAAATAATATAACATAACAAATTAATATATATCAAATTTTGAAACTTGACTTGCTTGTTTTCTTCTTCTTTTCTGTCCTGACCAAATATCCCCTAGGTTATTAAAAGAGCTCCATCAAGAGGTTACTCCCATACTGACCCACATCTTCCAGATTTCACTTAAAACAGGTATTGTCCCAGAAGACTGGAAGCATGCAATAATTGCCCCAGTTTACAAAAAAGGCCCAAAATGCAAACCCAGTAATTACAGACCAATCTCCCTCACATGCATAGCGTCCAAATTGATGGAGCACATCTTAGTGTCCAATATTATGTCTTTTTATGATAAACACAACATCCTTAGCCCCTATCAACATGGCTTCAGGTCAAAACGGAGTTGTGAGTCCCAGCTAGTAAGCTTCTCCCAGGAAATTCATGACAATCTTGAAAGTGGCCAACAAACTGAATGTCATAGTCATGGATTTCAGTAAGGCATTTGATAAGGTGGACCATCACAAACTTGTGAGTAAACTAGAAAGATTGGGTATAAGTTATGAGGTTACAAATTGGGTCCATTTCCTTCCTTAAGTCACGCTCCCAGCAAGTTGTAGTTGAAGGTCAAAAAATCAGGAATTCTACCAGTTCTCTCAGGTGTCCCCCAAGGCTCGGTATTAGGTCCCTGTTCTTTTCCTTTCTTACATAAATGACCTCCCAGATAGCGTCAAAGGTAAGGTTAGACTCTTTGCAGATGATACTGTTGTCTACCTAACCATCAGATCTAAACAAGATGCCAAAACCCTCCAAGATGACCTCCATGCATTAGAAAAAATGGGAAAAAGACTGGTCCATGGAATTCAACCCTGACAAATGTGAAGTTTCAGGATAACAAGAAAAAGAAACCCTGTAATATTTCCTTATACCCTCCATAACATCCAACTAAACTCAACTCAAGAAGCGAAATACTTAGGAGTCACTATTAGTCAAGACCTTTCATGGACCAAACATATAAACAAACATCACATCTAAAGCAAATAACTCCCTCAGATTCATTAGAAGAAATGTTAAAACTCCAAACAAAAAAGATAAAAAAACTGCATATAAGACCTATGTTAGACCTCAGGTTGAATATTGCTCCATAGTTTGGCATCTTGGCAGAAATACTTAATTTATAAGATAGAGCAAGTACAAAGATCAGGCTGCTAGATACATTTTTAATGATTATGACTATACAAGTAGTGTCTCAAAAATGATAAATGATCTTAATTGGCAAACCTTTAACAGCGTCGAAACATCAGTGCTGTAAACCTACCTGTATAAAATCCAAAACAATATTGTTTTTGTTGACCACCCCAACACCTTACTTCAAAACAAGAAATCTGAACTACCCTGATACCCTACTCGAGGACACAATATCATCAAAATTCTTTCTTTCCTAGGAGGCATAGCGTTCTTTGGGAATAGCCTTCCCCTTACTGTTCAGTCTAGCGCCCAGTTTAAACATCTTTACTGAGAGGCTTGACCCATTCTATAAATTCTAAACTGCACACACTATGTTTTTAAAGTAATAGTCTTGTAGAACTTTTATTCTTTTAACTTTTTAATTTGCATATAAACAAATTCTTTTATTAACAGTTCCCTGACAACGCGCCTGCTAGTCATAATCAGAATTGATTGTTAAGCAGTATGATGTAGATGTAGATGTAGATGTTTTCAACCCTTTTAATAGAGAAATAAATATTTTGTTGTAAATAGATAAATATACTTTTTTTATTTTTGTTACAATAAACACGAGGGGTGAATTGTCTTATCTATTTTGGGGGCTGAACTGTCTTGAGGGATGAGTTGTCTTGGTTTTTTGGGCGGTGAATCGTCTGGGGGGTGAGTTGTCAAACTTGTCTTGTTTCCATTTTGGGAGGGGGGTGTCTTGAGGGGTGAAGTGTTCAAAATAGAGCGGTGAAGTGTCTTTTTCCCGTATGTTCTACCTGTATCAAACTGTCCTACTGGCTACATGTTAACGGGTGTGATAATGTGGGTGTTATATCTGTGTCAAATGAAACCTATAGGCTATACAGTTATAAATCTCATGGAAACTGCAATATTTAATAATTGTAAAAAATTATGTTGTAATTTGTAAACAAATTTGTTGTTATTCTAAACCCGTTTTGTGTGGGAAATGAGCTATTAGTGGAATGTAATTATTAACAAGAGAAAAATCTTAGAAAAATGAAATAAACCTTTACAATCTTGTAGAGAAAAATGTTGCATGGAGGCCGCCATTACTAACGCTGATAAATTCCGTTCCTTTCCGTCCTTTCCGTGACAAATAACTCATAGACTGATACTTTAATTATAGATGGCTATTTTAATTCCTTTGCATGCGCTTTGGCAAAAGGTTTAAAATTGAAACATAATATCTCAACAGGATTTTTTGAGAGGCAGTCGTACAAACAAATGATTCGCATTTATTACTTTTTATTGGCGACGCCGGTGAGCGGCGTCGTCTATTATGGAACGCTTTTTATTTTTGCCTATGGAAGGAGCTGTTATTATTAGCAGTTAATTTCATGTTGTGTAAATTAGTTTTTTAGATGTTTAATTAGACAGAACATAGGATGGGATGGTATGGGACGGGACGGGACGGGACGGGACAGGACAGGTGGTTTAAATTCTTTCATGAAAAACATTTCATTTGAAGATAAATTAAAGCAACAAACCTTTAATTTATGCTAATTTTGATGAAAATTTTGAAACTGTATTATAACAAGTAAAATATTTTCAAGTGAAGCAAGTAAGTTTGCAGATTGCAAACAACACTTTCAATCCATGTAAATTACCAAAGAAATGTTAAAAATATGCAGGGCTCCCTTAATTGACAACTTTAGTCACACAGTGGAAGTGTATTGATAAAAAAATGCAAAATCGGTCATTCATTACATGTAAACATGTTAATTATAACTTGAATTTTAAAAATATTTGCTTTTCTTAAATCCTTAGTGCATTTTGTCATAAGGTGGATTTTATTGATTTTTAAGGCTCATTTGAAGGCATGCAACTTTAGTTTATCAGTACTTATTATTACTTATCTCATTTGTATAATTATATTTTTTATTTAACTTTCAAAGTTATATCTTATCGTTTTCTGGATACCGTCATCTAAACATTCAATAGGCATTGTGGGAACGGACGTGACGTCATTGCATCATTTGCATACTAATCGCCATTTTGGATTTTATATTAGCAGGGGCTAAGCTCTTGTATCCGCGAAATATCAAGGTCATCGGTGCCTTTTAAATCTAAATCCCCGTGATTTTATTGTCTTTATACTTTACCCATTGGAACGGACCGGTGTAAGTGTTAACTTTTGTTTGTTTTACGATGCAAATGAGCTTTGTTGTCAGCCTAGTTTTAGGTCGAAGAGTACAATTTTTTAGACGCTTTTCTCGTTCCAAGATAAAAATGGCGTCGTTTGTTAATAATACATGAATCCACTCTCTATCATTATTGCATTGCTTGGAACAAAATGAAGGAAACTGTATTTGATTTAATTATTTATTATAATGTAATGTTTGTAAATCTACAAACGTCAATAATCTATTTTGTTTGACAAAAGTTTAGCCGGTGCAGAAATTCTTGTTTAGACATTTATAAACGCCTTTTATTTGTGACCAGTTCCAATATGACATGTTTTTATTGTATGTCAAGGAGCCTATACTTTTAACTATTGACTATGTTTAGTCGTGAGCATGGATCACAAAATTCGGTACTGAAATTTTATATTTTGACTGAAGTAATTGATCATGCATTTATAAGTATTTTATTTGTTTTAGGGTAGCAAAAAAAGGCTTTTCAAAATCAAAAGAAATGTTTTTTTGTTATTTTTTCAGGTATAACGGTTCGTTCATGGGGATTGCAAAAAATATCTCTGTGTATACTTTAAAGTGTCCCCCTTTTCGGGTTTTGGGAATAAGGCCCCACAAAAAAAAGGAAAGTTCACATCTATCAACATAAACACAATATATAAAGGAAAGAGCGTTGAGCAGCAGAAGACACCAGGTACTTTTTTGTTTTATAACTGAAAAGTTTCGACCATTTTTAAATTTTGAAAAATTCAAGGATTTTGACATTAATACCAATTCTTTAAAGATTTACTTTCTGAAAGTGATTCTTTATTTTATTATTTCTTTAATGTAAATTTTAGACTTTTGAAAAAATTTAAAATTTTAAAAATCGGGTTGATACAATAATTGAATGAAAGCACCAGGTTGAATGAAAACATAAAGTGACTGATAGGTGTCAGAATATGCTGAATATTTTGATACCTTTATTTACTTTGAGAATAAATAACTTTATTTACTTTGAAAATAGATTTTAAAGTACTGCACAGTATCTAATTTAAATCAATAAATTGTACATAGATCAATTATTTTAAAGAGGGATTTTTTTTATTATTTCCAGTAACACGTCAACATGGTTTGCAAAGCTTGGGTAAAGTGGGCAGCGTCCGGCGCATGCCGCCTCCGGCCAATTTACCAAGTCTGAAAAGTGAGAATAGTGGGAACGATCCGAACATAACATTAGTTCCAACAGGGGGAGCAGGTTTGTACTGTTCAGTTTCACTTCAAAAAACAGAATAACAATACCCAACTTTTTATGTTTACGCCTTGGGGCATCAAGTGAAATAAAAGGTGAATCAAATGCAACCTTAAAATTTTTTTTAAAAATTTGTTGGACAATAGCTGAAGTACAGACTAGTAACTTACACTAAAATTCATTATATTCAGCCCTTGGTTTGATTTGGTATATTATAAGATAATCCCAAAAGCAGTTAAATAGAAATTTTAATATTATGCTGTAAGTACCCAGTCTTTATATATATGAAATATTATATTGGTTACATTTTGTATGAATTTTGGTATTCATTGAAGGATGGGGCAACAAGGAGAAAGAGGAGAAGGGAGGCAGTGGCAGTCCGCAGCCATCGTCGCAGCAGCAGCAGGTTACTACAGCGCAATCTCTGGGGCAAACAAGCAAGGTAATTGGCAAAATTGAAACTCTTCCTTAGCCCCTGACAGCTCATGTAAATGATTGACTTTGTGGAAGCATACTGCTGGCTACTTTTCCAGACTGAGACCACTGGTGACTTTCAAATCTTGAAACTGGCATAATTTAGTATTTAAAAAGCACTGAAAATCTGTTGTTTCTTAAGCTTCAGTATCCACACTTATGTGCAGTTTTTGTTTCACCAAAAATTGGAAATTGGCTGTAACTTCAACACACTGAGAGCATAATAGGTCACTGTAGTGGTTTTAAGGCCCATAACTCTTAATTGGATTTTGACAGAAAATGGCCCTTTTTGAATTCCAAAAAATTTGACGTCCAGACTGAGGCCAAGACTCTTGTTTTTA